>NC_081405.1:521923057-521995557 GCF_030272615.1 Cryptomeria japonica
CTGTAAAAATGCAAAAAATCTGCTGAAAAACAATTGTGTAATGCGGATTTATGTTTTCGAAACAGTATATTTTTGTGTGGAGAATAGCCTGAGTTCGGATGGCTTAAATCACACACACTAAGCTTTGACTTCTAGGCTAAAAAATGTTAAACACTCAGAGTTAACTGACATTCTCTAAGCTTAATATGTTTCTTAATGTGTGGTTTAAGGCTTGCTGCCCGAACTTGGTAAAAATATTTAGGCATGGAATTTCACATCTTTCCCAAATTCTCATTTCGACGTCAAAATTCATAGACTTCTTTACATATATCGATTTCATTCTCTAAATTTGTTTAAATAAATTCATCTAGTGAATATGATGGGCAATTGCAGCAATCCACGAAACCCATTTTTATAAAGAATTTGTCTCTATTTATGCCCACTATTTTGAGTTGTCTTTCCTTCCTTCACTCACTCATTCCATTCCCTCTGTTCACTCACTCATTCACCCTCCTCTTCATTTTTCCTCTCTCCTTTGCCCCAACCATCTGCCTCAACCATCTGCCTCCAGTTTTCATATCTTCACTCCATCTGCCTCAACCATCTGCCTCACGCCTTACTCTGCATACCCTCTCCAAAAGCAACTCACTCATCTATTCACTTATCCTTTTATCTTTGTCCATCACCTGTTTAGAATGTGGTTCTGAACTGAGGAATTTTGTTCTTTACTTTTATCTACTCCCTACCTTGGCTTGGAAGTTTCTGAAGCCTTTAATGAATAAAGGATGACCATGCTGCCTTGTGTCCCGAGTGCCCATACCTTCACATGGTGCCCATATTGGTACCACTTCTGCTGTCCCTCCCCATCACTACACTTTTCAATATTATATTTTGAATTATTTCCACACCTGTATTGTTCGACAATGGTGTCACTGATGGGGATGTGACAGGTTAAATGACCTAACTTGAAGATATCTCAACTTTTGGTATAAATGGAATCCCTGCACTCCAAAAATAATCATTTTGAGAATGCATTCCTTATCAGGATGCCTCAAAAGTATGATCTTACAACGAAATTTTGAACAAATTTTAAGGAGCTGGTCTTGGTTTCTTGATTTTCTCTTGCTGCCTTTTACCTGTCATGGGAGTGTTTTTTTTGGCTGTTGATTGACAATTATTGTGAAGATGCATTCATTTGTTAGTCTGTGTCTACAGTCTTCCTTTGTCATTTTATGAGCTTCATTGTTGTATCTGGTTGGGTCCTTTCAAACTTCATTTTTATCATTTAAAAAAAGAAAAAAGTATTAAATAAAATGAGTGCATGCTGATTGTATCAGAATCACATCTTGGTGTGTAACGGGCATATCAAGAAGTTTGGAAGGTTAATTAAGGAAAAAAATGATCTATTCTTTGCATAATTTTTTGTAATATATGAGGGCAATTGATAGGTCATTTAGAAAATGATTTTTTTTTGTGCAACAAAGATCTCAATGGAGAAATGATAGCTTCATTATATTAGTATATATATCTTAAATACATCCCTCAAAAAATGTAGGTTATTTTATTTACTTTAGAGTTCCTTTTGTATTTTATTTTTAGTTCGACTTTTCAATTAATTTAACCAATCATTAGAAAGAACTAAAAAATTTGGACAAAAATCCTATAGTTTATTTTTATTTTTATTTTTATTTTAAACAATTTAAAATATCATTTTTATGTTTTCCTATTGATTGCAATAAGTAGGAAGTTATTTTTTTTTTCAAAAGTTTATACAATTAATTCAAATCTCACATCATATTGTACAAAGCGCGTAGGGAGCGAGAAGCCATCATTAATGAAAACACTTGTTTATAAATAGAATTTTCTTGTTGTAATCACTAAAATAAATGTTTACACATTAACTAAATAAAGTAATAGTACTTATCTTTAAGTTTGATGTTGGTTTTGTTGTATCAAATATTATCAAATTATTTGTTAATTTATTAGAAAATTGGGATCTATTAGACAAATGTATCAAAAATGAAAAAGTTATTATTTCCTATTCTAATTCACTTTTATGTCTATGGATCTAACCTTCACAAGTACAAAACTAAACCTTGCATGTGGATTTAAACTTCACTGTTTTTTATGCCTCGAACCTATTTGTCTTAATGTCCACAACCTATGTCTAAAAGAGGTGACACCGATAGATAAAATTTATGAGTTTGATAGGCCAAGATTTGTTTCCTTTGGTCAAACATCTATTACTAAATTTCATACGGAGTTTAATGATTAAAGACAACACACAACTATATAATATGTTTATGGTAAGTTGACAATGTGATGTCGGTGCTCTACTCTTATGATGATACAATGTGTAATAGAGATCTCATCACTAATGATTTTTGTATGTGTACTAGAATGAATTAGATTTTTTCCCTTTATATGACACCCTAGGATACAATTTGAAATATTTTTCACTTTGATCAACATGTGGCTAGTTGGAAGAAGGGAAACAAACCCAATAAAAAAAAATGTTTAAATGTTTAAGACTTGAATTTGCACCCATAGATCTAAACCAAGTCCATTTCTATGCCCATAAAATTGATAAAAATAAAGATTATATGAGTATTTGCACAAAAAAGGAGGGACAAAAAATGTTTAGGAGTAAAAATTTATGATAATGCACATGTTATAATACATGTGTTAATGATTGTGTTTATTATGAATATGAGTGGATTTAGGCTTGGTTAATTCAAGCCTAAACGTAATTGCATTATGATGTGTTCATGTGAGCACGTTATAATGTCAGTGCATTTAGGTTTTGATAGAATAAAAAATATTTAAGGATAAGACTATGGCCTCATTTTCATTTTACCATGCATACATAGACCAAAATGTTAAATTAAAATATTTAAATGTCGGGTGATCCCATAATAGTGGGTTACACTTTTTGACCAACTTTGACACTTAAATGAGCATTTAGAAAAAAACATTCACTTTCCGACACCTATAATTGCTAAACTGTTAGGAATTTGAAGATGATGTAAACTAGTGATTTGTGACATCTTGTTTGCAGAATCTAAATATATATTTTTCAATTTTTTTTGAATCAATTTGTATTCATTTTTCCATATCCTTTGAAAACTAGCTTTTAACAACAAACAACATTTTTTAAGAGTGATGTGCATCCCGTAACACATAAATTTTTTTCACAAATGATAAAAACTTGATTATTTTGAATTTAGGTTTGTAACATTGATACTTAAGGCATGTAGCTCATTTCATAATGATATGCTGAATATTTTTTATTTTATTAAGTTTTGAAGTCGAACTAATTATAATTTAGATATAGGTGCATGTTTGAACTCATAACTTGTTATGTATATATTGAAATTTATTTTATTTTTTGGTTGGAAAGAGGATATCAATACCTAGGGCATAGATATTTTTTAGAATTTTTATAAATTAGTTTACTATTTTTCCAAATGTGTTGAATAGAGAAATTGATGCTCGGTGAAAAACCTATGTTTAGTAAAATTTAAAAAACAAGTTCATAATAAACTCAATATGTAATAAAATTATAGTCATTGGAAAGGTTACTTTGAGGACTACCATGGTGCATTGTGGGTTGTCAAGACTATTCCATTTATGCCTTCAACCAAAGGTTTGAAGGCCAAAAATCTGCAAAAATTTGTAGAGTTTGAGGGAGATATGCATACTATCACAACCCTAATTATCTATAATTATTTTAGAAAAATAATGCTTATTTTTTATTTATGGAATTGACATAGAATTGTTAGTGAAATATATGATAATGAAATAGGAATTCAAATGCAATGAAAAGATCTACATTACGTTATTTAAATGTAATTGAATGATCAATATTATTTTTATGAAACTGGGGATTGTCATTGCTAATGAGCAATTGAGTGTAAGTGAATGCAGGAACAGGTGGACACGGATGAAGGCGAGAACATGGTTCAGATAGAGTTTTCTTAGCTCATGGACTTCGCTGGAATAGATGGAATCTCACACCCCACTTTAGTATAATAACCCACTTAACTTAATCCAAAAACTCAACTAATTTTTTTTTAATATATAAAAATATTGATTTCTTATTCTTACTTATTCTTATTTATTTTTTATTCAATCACATACTCAGGTACATCTATCCAAACGAGATAGGCATCCATCCAATTGGGATGGGCATCTAACCATATGGGTTAGGCATCTATCCATACGGGACTAGGCATCTAACCATACGGGTTAGGCATCTATCCATATGGGATAAGAGGTTTCATCTATCCAACCCGAGATAGGCATCTACCCAAATGGGGTAGGCATCTATTCATAAGAATAGGATATGCTCTGGCCAAAGACTTTAGAATCATCGGGACCATCCGGGTCCTGAGCCACTCTCTAAAGACTACACTCCCCTACTAGGAGTGCACCGAGGTTGCCGTCCTTAGGAGTATAAAAGTAATTACATAAACAAGCTTGAGTTCCACCTTGGAATTTGGCCTAAAGCCTCGGGAAGTCAAGCGAATCCATACAAGATTCCTTCTAAGTATGCATTGAATTAATTTTAACCTTTCAATCAATATTTGCACCATTTGATTAAAAGACCAAGGAGCTTCAAGAAAAAAAATACTCACAAAATCCTAATCCCCATCCCCGAACGCCTGAGTACAAGGGACAACTTCATCCCTAGACTACCTACATACCCGTTTCGACACGGGATCAAGGCGTAAAGTATGTAGTTCTGGTTTCTAACTATGGTTTAATGTAAACTGTTTGGTGGGTATGCAACCCTTTCTAGGGTCAATGTCCCAGACAGTTCCTCTACGGTTGCTACTCACGATGGTAGCTCTATAGCAAAAAGGCTCAAGGTGGCCTTCCGCTTGTGGCCTAAAATAACTAAGTCCTAATTCCTATTAAAAATGTTAGCCTTAAATTGTTATCATCCTTTGAAAATCATCAAGATAGATAAATTCCAAATCATCACACACCACCAAGCCCTGATGGGGTTTTCTAAGGTTTAACTGAGTGGATGTAAATTCATTTTAAAATATTATCTTTTTAGATTATCGATCCAAGGGGGATTATCTGCCCCTTGGATTTTTAACTTCCATATGACCCTTATTTCTCCCCGGCGATTTATAGGGACGATGCCACAGATGTCGTTAGTGCATCTTTATTAGGCGTTAAGTGCAGTAGTTCAACACGATGACATTACCCGTAAGCGTGACCCAGAGGCACGATAGATACCGAACACTACTAAGGTTTTGGTTTCGTCTCCTCTTGTTTAGTTGTCTAATTAAAAATTCTAATTTTGAAATCATGAATCTTATGCAAAGCAATATACTAATACAATCATGAAAAAGAACTATAGTATACAAAGAATTTTTGCTTGAAAAATTGTAAAATTATAACTTATGAAAAACTTCTTGGAAGGTACTAAATTGCTTAAAGAAAATCCAATGCCTAGGTAGAAGGCCTTAGAAATGAATTTTAACACTTACTTGATTGAAGGAAAAACTTAGTATTAATAAGCTTGAAAGTAACTGCATTATTGATAACCTTCTAATTCTTCCACTTGAAGCAACATAAATTCTATCTTTAATTATTTCCCACAAATGATAACCTTACTTTAAATATGAATCTTAATGCTTGAAAGGCACTAATTTTCTTAAAGAAGATTAAATTATCTAATAGTAATACTTTGAAAATAAATTTAATATTCACTTGTTTGAAGGAAAAAGAAAAGAACTATTAACGATAAGCTTTAATAACCGCAATATTTTAATCACTAATTGTTTGAAAATAAGATTAGAAGAGAGTCAAATAATTGCTAATCAACTAACATAAAATAGAGACCCTGAGAAAATTCGAATCAATCTTCTTCCAGTTGCTTTACATCTAATGTCAATTCCTTTACAATATTATAAGAGATAACTAACTAATTCTTCCACTTGAAGTAACGTTTTACCCTTAGATATTTCCTACAAAAATAATAACCTTATAATTTTCAATTTCTTTACTTCAATTTAATTCTCTAAGTGGTCATAGGATAGATTTCTTGAAACTCATATTAAGGTGGGAATCCAATTATAACTTACTTTATCATCAAGGATAAGTTTCATTAAACATTCACAAGGATGAGTACTAAGATTAAGATTACTCAAGATAACATCTCATGAAAAGATATACAATTTTTTCTCTCTATTTTTCATTGCTAAATTTTATTTTTTTTTTAATTTTTTTTCTTTACATCCTAATTAATACAAAGTTCATCTAAAATAGATTTTACCCCTCCTAAGTTGTATGAAGAAATTCACATCAATTTTCTAAACTTTAATTAAATTCATCTATAATTACTTGTAATATAAATACACCTTCTCTTTTTCTAGTCCTAAGGTTCTTTGTAGTTAGAAGGTACCGTCTTAGCCTTGTATACTATATTTTAAAATCTAATAAAGAACAGTCAAATATTCAACTACACGAATTGAGGAAGAACTATTAACTAAACATTATTTTCTATTTTCAGAGTACGCAAATAAAAGGGTAATTATTAGTCCAAACACACTTACATGGTAGGTAAATCTTTAACCTTTGATGTTTCCACCAATTTGAAATATACAAACCATTTAAATTTTTTTTTTATAACTCATAAGTAAGAGACTTAAATTGACATGTATTGATTATCTTGAAGGAATCTATTTACCAAAATTTATCCGAGGTTAGCTAGTGATTCTTAATGAAGAGAAATCAATTCCATTAACTAGGGCAAAGCTTCCCAAGGTGCATCACAAATGCTTTCATAATTCAAAATATTTTATTCAATAGAAGTTTTACTACTATATTAGGGTAAAAGGGTGCATTAGTGGACTATTTGCCTCTTGCAAAATTTACTCTTTTGAAACCCAAAGGGCTCTTTTACCCAACGTTAGGAAGATAATAATTTCAAATAAAATAAAATAAATAAAGGTATTGATTGAAGAATTTATGACTTAATCCCTTATTTAAAATTCCAATGAGGGTCCCTTAACATGAGCTAGGTTCATTATAATTTTCCCTAAAGGGCTAATTACCACTTCATTTAAAACTTAATTACTATATATGAAGGGGTCAATCACTTTTAATGTTAATTTAATAAATTTAAATTATAATTAAATAATAAGCTTCCACTAATAAATTTATTCCAAATAAATTTTAAATGTCAAATATACAAATTAATTTAAGATAAGATCTAAGCCATTTCAACTATTAAAAATAGTACAAATTCTAAATTACAACTCAAAGAAATATATTTTAAATAAAATAGTTAATAATTAACACCCCAAAATCTAAATTATTTATCAACAAATAAATATTAAATAACTTTTTGGATAATAATAAATCTTCAATTATAAACTAGTTTAAATAAATCAATTTTTCATTAATAAATTTTAATAATTAAAAATAAATAAAAAATCAAAGTTTACTAAATGACATTATTTGTTTTTAAGCCACTTTAAATGCAGTGGGATAGTGGATTATGGGAAAGTGGGCCCGCCACCCCACTACCTCCTACAACATATAGCAATAGATTAAAAGAAACAACTTCTTTAAGATTTTTAGTTGATTCTCTTTCCTTTTAAAAAAACAACATTTTTTAATTTTTATTTTCATATATATACTAAGAGTAAATCATTATTAAGTCTGACAATGGAAAAACATATATATGTGTATTATTAATACTTGAATTCATAATTATAGTTTTGTGTTTTATTGCTTGTTGATTTTGCAGAGGGATAGAAATATTTACTCAAGAGGATGGATTTCATGGATTTTTCTTGAAAGGTAAGGATTTCACAGAGAAATAAGAATCTCGCAGAGATTTTATAGAGATAGAGAGGAAGCTTATTGCAAGTTATATATTTCACAGACAGAGATTTCAAGAGACAAAGAGGAAGTGTATATATATATATATATATATATATTTGTTTGAGAAAGTTTTTGAAAGATTAAATCTTCACAATATGCTTGGGATGAAGGCAAAGAAGGTTTTCTTAGGAAGAAAACAACTAAATATATATTGTCATCTTTAGAGGGGGAGAAAATTTGTTTTATTCAACTCACAAGGAATAATGAATACAAATGAAATGCTTTCTCAAAAGAGCAGTATACATTCATTCAGAGAGAAGAAATGAATTTATTTATAGGAAAAATAACTTCGATCGACAGGTGAAAAACACAGAGAGATGATATTTTCATAGAGTAGTAAGATTGATTTAAAAGTTTCACTCAAATGATCAAACTCACATTCTAGAGAGTTAAGTTTAATTCACAGAAAATAGTCAAATAGAGAACATCATACAATCACAGAAAAAAAAGAGTTTATTCCCCAAAATATTTTTTTGCACTCTTAATAAATAAAAATATATTTCTTTTTTTTTTAAAGCAAAAAAGACAACAAGAATCCGATTTTTATCTTCTTTTTTTTTCTTTTCTAAGAAAATTAAATATATAATAAAGATATGTATTACAACATTTATCCCAAATTAATAAAAAAAAATTTAACTATGTTTTAAAACAAATTCTAAAAACTTTTATATAAATGAAGATCTAAAAGAAGGATAGAAGCTATATTCTTCATAATAATTTTCTCTTTTTACACATGAAAAATTAAGCAATAGAAGAGAACCTGGATTGACGAAGTTTGATGTTGAAACCTCTCTAAATCTCCAAGCTAGTCTTCCTTGACCCTTCCTTGCAACTTGGTGAAAATTCTTCAAAACAACTACTTAACAATTCTACAAATGAAATGTGACTACAAAAGAGATCCTACTACTTTCTACAAGAAACTTGAGAAAATTTCCTTCAAAAAATAAATGAACTCCCTTTTTTCGAAAACTTGTATACATTATATAGAAAAGATCCCTTAATTTCACCATCAAGAGAATTAATTGAAAGAAATTATTCTTTTTCCTAAATTATCTTCATGCAAAATTGATTGATCACTAAATGGTGGAGTTACATGCAAGAAAATGGAGAATGAAGATTCCCTTTAGAAGCTTCCAATTTCTCCTACGACATGTGCTAAATAACATATTGAGAAAATAAATAATTTCTAAATTAATTTATTACAAAAATGATTGTTGTCATAGTGGGGGTTACATTTGACCATGCATTTAAAATTCGAATTTGAATTCTCCTCCAAAAAATAAATTTTGTAACTCCTTTGTCATAAAAAGAACTATGAATAGAATTATTCTTGTCATAGAATAATTTATAACTCCCATGTCATATATTTGCTAAATATAATATTTATTCCTTGATATTTTGAATTTGAAAATTGCTTTTCTAGAATCTTCTTATTTCTCCTACACCATGTGCTCAATTAGAATATTGAGGAAATAAATAATTTTAAAGTAAATTATGACCTCACAAGTTTGTCACCACTATTTAGTTCTTCTTTTTCTTTAAAAACTTCAACCTCATTTCAATTTATCTTTTCTTTCTAACATTACTCATAAAATATTATAATAATAATAATAATAATAATAATAATAATAATAATAATAGCAAGTCATATCAACTTCCAAAAAGAGGGTTATGACATTTAGAATACTTATGCGTGCATTTGATATATAATTGGAGTTTATGATAGAATTAAAATTGAATTTTTATGAGTGATTGTGAAATATTATGCTTTATTGTTAAAAGAGATGTATTTTGTTCAATGATTTAAAAATGAATAGTGACCATATGATTTCATGTTCTTTTGTGCAGATACATGTGTGATTTAGTGAACTATATATATTTATTGCTTACTTATAAATGTACTTATATATATATATATAATTATGCATATTATACATATGAGTTCGAATAATGATTCGATCATATACATGTAAATACATATGTAATTATAATATATATACCTAATTATCATGAGATTAAATTATCTTACTTCATGAATTTTGTTTATACATATACATAATCATTTGAGATTATGTATCTATATATATACATATATATGTAGGTATAAATTATGAGGATATACACATACATATACCTATATGATTATATTATGTCATTAATTTTTAATTAAACTTGAATTGATTTATATATATATACACACACACACACATATATACATATGTGTATGTACATTATTACATGGCTGACTTTTCTTTGAATTATGATAAATGTTGAAGAAGTCGATACTTAGAAAACTCGACCTGCATGACATATTGCAATCATTGAAACTTAGAGTTCAAGTTGAATATGGACTGTTAGACGTGACTGGAAAACCATTAAGCATCGCATGACACGCAAACTAATTCGCATACCAATGGGGGTGCATGGGAAAGCTAACAACTACATTTATAGCAGTGGGAGTCATCGACTACCCACATAGCATGTAAGTCATGTTAGTAGGGTCGATACCCCACATAACCATGCATGTTTTAATTGCAAATAACGGTCGATTTGTTAATCGACTATGTTTGAATACAACCGATCTAATAGAATTTGAAGTAATTGTTGCTAGCCATGCGTACATGGTGCATTTGGTTTTGCCACATGCTATGGTAACTTGAACGTGTTGTGTAGTTGGTACAAGAAATGGTCAATTATGATTAAGATGAGCCCAAAACTAAGAGGAATTATAGTTCGAAAATAGCATAAATAAGACTGTTACTACACATAAAACACACAGAATAGAAGGGAGAGAAGATGGTATTGTGGAAAAGAGAGAAATTTGCAAAGTATAGAAAAGATAGAACTAAGAATAGAGGATGTAAATATAGAGTAGTAAGTAGAGAAGAGAGAACTCATGAGATAGAATAGCGGAGAGGGGAAAAGCATTGGAATCTAGACATATTGCAGATAGATTTGGGGAAGGTTATCATTGATCATAATCCAACTTGGATCGTATTTCAGAGGTAGGCTCTTATTCAAGCAATAGTTTATTATCTATTTATAGAATAAGAATAGAATTATCTTTCAGAGAATTGTTTATTTTAGATCACTAATGAAGAAAGAGTTAAACTTTGAATTAGTTTATGCATTAGAAGACATGATAATTTATTTTGATACTTATTTTGAAGAAGCCATATAGGTATGTGCATTATGAAATGTCGTCTTACTTAATACTCGTTGTAGAAAATTTACTGAATTTAGATAGTTGAATTCGTAAATCATATAAAACACATGTTAGTATCAAATTTAATATGTTATCTGAAGAAAGAATGTGTACTCATATTCTATTCGATTATATGTAAATATACATACATGTGTTATAGCTTCTTATTTTAATTCTTATCCTTGATTTACTTGAAAAGATAGAAGCGAAAGATTTCTTTCTTATTGGATATAATTGATTTTAAATGAAAGATTGTTTTGTCACAACCTTCCTTTATTACTTTTTAATTTGATACAATTCTATTATATTTTTGGTTGAGCTATTGAAAATAATTGAATGAATATTATAAAAATAAATAAATAATGGACACACACACACACACTTGGAGAATATAATTCAAAAGGCATTATTTATTTTATTTTTATTTTTATTTTCCCACTCCCAATTATGGCACATGTTGTAGGAGGAATTAGAAGCTTCTAGGGGAATCTTCAATACCTTGCATGTAACTCCCCCACTAGGATTTTAATCAATGTTTGCATGAGTCCAATATTGGAAAAGAATCTCATTCTTAATTAATTTCTCTAGATAGTGGAATTAAGGGATTTTTCTTATATATTGTATGCAAGTTTTCATAAGAGGGAGTTGATTATGTTTTGAAGAAAAATCTTCCAAGTTTTTAGTAGTAGGATCTTCTTTGGTAGTCTCATTTTTCGTTGTAGGATTGTTAAGTTGTTCTTGAAGATTTCTCTCAAGTTGCAAGGAAGGATCAAAAAAGATAGCTAGAGGATTCAACATCGAGCTTCGATAAGCCAGGTTCTCTTCTTTGTCATCTCTCATTTACATATGAGAAATTTGTATTATCAAAAAAAAAAAAAAGCTTCTAGATCTTCCTTTATATAAAAAAAATAAAAAAATAATTAAATTATAAATCTTTTCTTCTTATTTAGGGATAAATATTGATAAAAGTACTAAGTTCATATAATGCATGTAAAAGATAGCTTTATTATTTATTTAATTCTTTTTAGAAAATAGATAGCAGATCTTGCTTTTGCTTTTCCAAAAGATTTTTTTTCTTTGATCTGTGCAAAAATCATATTTTCCTTATTTAAATTTCTTTTTCTGAGATTAAACTCCTCTCTGTGTGATTAAATGATAATCACTTGTGTATGGATCTTGTTCCTTATTATTCTTCTCTTAAATTCATTTCTCACGCTCTTGGAATGTAAATCTGAATGTAAATCTTATTTCTATAATTAAATCTTACTTTCTTGTGAATAATCTTACCTCTGTGAGAATATAAGTTTGATCTTCTGCATATGAAATTGTTTAAATATATTTTTCCTGTGAGCAAAAAAAAACAAAAAAAACCCATCTCTATCTCTGAATGTAGATTTGATCATAAATTTTAAATTCCTTATGAGCAGTCTTACTTCTTTGTGAACAGAAAACGTCTGATAATAAAATATAAATCTCATTGTATTCATTATTCTCTATGGAAATGAAGTATAAATCTCTCTCTGTGAATATTAGTTCTGTACATTTCTAAAACAATTTAATTCTCTGTGTTATTTCATCCCTGTGAATAAATTCCTATTCTCATTTGTTTTACATTAACATTTTATTACACATATATTTGTTTATATATATTTCTCTCTTATGCTATCAAATAAACTAGAATGAAAAAAGGAAACCATATATATATATATATATATATATATATATATATATATATATATATATATACTTCGCAAATATTAAACTTAACGCAAAAAATATATATATTCAAAATAACGTGCAACGTTATCAAAAATTAAATTTATAGTGGTCAACGCATGGGAGGCGGAGATAAGGTAATCGCCGAGGCAGTGGTACCCTCCACTACCCCTGCGGTCACTGTCACGACAGTGGCCGCAAGGGGAGTGGAGGGGCCCACGGTGTCCCCTCATCCCTGCGGGCCTGCACCTGCAGGTCCGCAGGGGTGATGGGACCCGTGGCCCCCACCCATTAACTATTAAAAACAAAGTTTGCTTATTATTTTTTTTATGCATTTAGATTTTTTTTATATAATTTAAATTGCAAATTGAAATTGTTAATAATTACTTTAGTTTAAATTTTAAGTTTAATTGTTAATAATTGCTTTAGTTAAATTTTAAGTTAGTAAATTAAACTTAGGAAAATTTATAAATAATTAGGATTATTATGTAGTACATTTGTAATTTTAAATTATTATGTATAATTGGAATCTCTCAACCCATTGGAGATTTATTGGGTTACTTAGTCGATAATTTTTAGATTCATTTAAAACAATTAAGTCATATTATTATGATTTGATCCAAAATTGCCAAAAAGTCTAAACTAATTGTTCATTTTGAACTAGTAACACTATGATTAATTACTCTTGTGATAGAAGTAAACATTGCTTAATTTTGCATGTAAATGACACTATTTTTGCATCATACGAATTACTTATATATTAATTTGCATTCATTGATGATCAAGTTACATTTCCATCATTTTCATGCAAGTTACCCATTTTAATATGTGAGTTCATAATTGTCATTTCGTGCAATTATATATTAAATAGTTTAGTTGTAGAAGATGGCAATACTATCAAGTGGTAATTGAATGTCATAGAAGTAGTTATTTCAATTAATTAAGCTTTGCAATTATGTACATTCAATTCATAATTGTTTTCAAGCATGATGTTTTCATAGCTTCTTAGTTAGAAAACTAAATAAAGGAAGTTGGAAAACCAAAACCTAGCAGCGTTCGGTATATATAGTGCCTTTGGGTCACGCTTACGGGTAATGCCATCGTGTTAAACTGCTGCACTTAACGCCTAATAAAGCTGCATCAACGACGTATGTGGCATCGTCCCTATAAATCATCGAGGAGTAATAGGGGACACTTGGAAGTTAAAATCCAAGGGACGGGTAATCCCCCTTAGATCGATAATCTAATAAGATAATTCTAAAATGATCTTTCATCCGCTGAGTTAAACCATAGTAAACCCCTATAGGGATGATTGAGTGAAATGCTTTTATGAAATTGATTTAATCTCGAAGAATCATTGACGATTGACAATTGGTCAAGGGTGATGCTTATGATAGGTATTAGGATCTAGTTGTTTTAGGCCACAAGCAATAAGCCATCTTGAGCCTTTGCTTAAGTGCTACCACCGTGGGTAGCAACCACAGAGAAACTGTCTGGGACATTGACCCTAGAAAGGGTTGCGTACCCACTAATCAGTTTACATAAAACCATAGAGTAGAAAATAGAACTACATACTTTACACCTTAATCCTATGTCGAAACGGGTATGTAGGCAGTCTAGGGATGGAGTTGTCCTTAGTACTCAGGCGTTCATGGGTGGAGTCTAGGCTTGGTAAGAAGAAGGATTGAGTAGAATCCTAATTTGAAAGATAAGTATAATAAAAAGGAAAAAGTAATTCAATGCATACTCGAAAGGAATCCCATATGGATTCACTTGATTTCCCGAGGCTTTAAGCCAAATTTCGAGGCAGAATTCAAGCTTGTATTATGTTATTTGATTACTCCTAAGGACGGTGACCTTAGAGGAGTGTAGTACTTAGTGAGTGACTCAAGACCCGAATGGTCCCGATGAGTCTAAGTCTCTGGCCAGAGCACTTCCTATCCTAATTGGATAGATGCCTACCCTGTATGGGATGATGCCTATCCTGTATTGGATAGATGAAACCTCCTGCCCCGTATGGACAGTTGCCTAACCCATATGGTTAGATGCTCATCCCGGATGGATGAATGCCTAATCCTAATGGATGGATTCCCAGAGTATGCGATTGAATCAAACACAAATGATTAAATTAAACAAAAAAAAAAGAATGGTCAAATTTTGTTGGGTTAAACAAGGTGGGTTATTACATGTGATATCAGAGCAAAGGTTATAATCTAGGCCTTGTGCTCACTTCAATTTACACAACTAAGGGAATGTTTTGCAATGGTAGAAATTAAATTTTAAAAAAATCTTAAATCAAGAACTAACTACATAATTTAACTTTCAGGTAAAACCTTAAAATGGCTAGAGGAAGAGGAAGAGGAAGAGGAAGAGGAAGGGGTAATGGAAGACGTACTACCACTAGGAGACAAAGGGAAGCTAACCATGAGGAAAATAATGAAGGAAACCATGAAGAAGACCATGAAGGGGATCAACATAACCTAGAGAATAACGAAGATGGGGTAAAGGCTATAATCAACCTTCTAACCAAACAAAGGGATAAAATCAACTTCTTGGAACAATCAATGTAGGACCTTAGGGCAAGGTAGAATGGCATTGAAAAGCGAAGTGGTACTGAAAATGGAAACCATGGTAGCAATCAAGGGAATATGATGGGCAATGGAAAAGAAAATAACATATTGGAACTCTCTAAGGACTTAAAGAAAAACACCCCTCCTAGGTTCGATGGGAAGTAAATTGGTGAAGGAGCTGAGAATTGGTTAAATGAAATGGAAAAGTATTTTGAACTAAGAGATTTTAGCGAAACAACCAAGGCCTTATGGGGTTCCTATCAACTCACAGGGGAGGCGACTAGTTGGTGGACCAACACCAAGGAGCAAAATGGGTATAGCAGGGATACGATCACATGGGATCAATTTGTTCACCACTTCCGAGAAAGGTGGCTCCCTCAATTGTTCTTTGATGAGAATGTGACAAAATTCCATAATCTACGTCAAGGGCCCCTATCAGTCCAACAATATTGGGATAAGCTCACCAAATTGCTTAAGTATGTACCTATGTACCAGAAAGATGAAGAAGGCCAAGCGAGGAAGTTCATTTTGGGACTAAATACCAACATAGGGGCAAAGGTTGACATGCATGGACCCAAAAACATGAACAAAGTACTTGAAAAGTCCCTAAGGCAGGAGAGAAAGATTCAAACCCTAGCAGGGTAGAACTATAATGGGAACCACTCTTTTAAAAGAAAGTAGGAATTCAAGGGGAACACTAACTTCAACAAAGGTCAAGGAATAATTCTTCCTAAAGAAGGCCACCCCCTAATCAATATAAGAGGAATGGAAATAATAATAATAATAGGGGCAATAATAACAGAGGCAACTATAATAGGAATGACCAGCAGAACAAGATAACATATCCACCCATGGCCAATGAAACAAGGAACGATCCCCCTAGGAATCAAGGCAGGAGGGGTCCTCTAGGTGGATGCTTTATGTGTGGGGGAAACCATTTTGCTAGAGAGTGTCCCAGGATGCAAGGTCAAATTAGGGCCAATCAACCCCAACAAGGGCCCCAACAAAGGATTCATGCAGCAATTAGGAATCGAAGAGCAAGATTCCAAAATGTTCCCGTAGAAACTACAAGTACACTATTTGAACAACCAATTTCAATTCTAATTGACACTGGGTCATCTGAATGTTTCATCTCACCTGAATTAGTAAGCAAATATGCATTAAAAGGTAATCAAATGGAGTCATCATGGACGGTTCAATATGGGAATAAGGCAACTAGGGAAGTAACTAGGTGTTTGCCGAGGGCAAGGCTACAATTTCCTAAGTTTGAAACAAGGGTAGATCTCTATGTGGCACCCCTAGGATTATATGATGTAATTATTGGAATGAGTTGGTTAACAGATCATCAAGATAATTTAGATTGCTATAACAAAGTTTTTGAATGCTTGGATGATGGGGGGAAAAGGGTCAAAATCCAAGGAAAGTTTAATCCCATTAATATAGAAACCATATCAGCCATGCAATTAAAGAAGGAAATAAGAAGAGGAGGCCTAATCTATATGGTTGAAATTGATGAAGGAAAAGAGGAAAATACCCCAACCTTTGAAAATACCCCTTTCTTAAAAGAATTCAAGGATGTATTTCCAGAAGAATTACTCGGCTTACCCCCTAAAAGGAAGTTTGACTTTTCTATTGACGTACTATCAAGAGTTGAACTAGTATCAAGGGCACCTTACCGAATGAAAACAATTGAATTACAAGAGCTCAAAATGCAACTAGAGGAACTCTTAGCTAAGGGATTAATAAGGCCAAGTGTATCACCATGGGGAGCACCAGTCTTATTCGTTAAAAAGAAGGATGGAACCTTAAGGCTATGCATCGACTATAGGATGTTGAACAAGGTCACAATAAAGAATAGGTATCCCTTACCTCGAATAGAGGAACTTTTTGATCAAATGAAAGGAGCAGCAGTTTTCTCAAAAATAGACGCCCGTTCAGGATATCATCAACTCAAAATTAAAGAGGAGGACATTCCAAAGACAACTTTTAGGACTAGATATGGGCATTATGAATTCACAATAGTTCCTTTTGGTGTAACCAATGCCCCAGCTGCATTTATGAACCTAATGAATAGTGTACTCCATGACTACTTGGACAAATTTGTTATGGTATTTATGGATGACATATTGATTTACTCTAGGAATGAGGAGGAACATTTAGTACACCTACAAATTGTTTTGCAAAGGTTGAGGGAACATAAGTTATATGGGAAACTGTCAAAATGTGCCTTCTTCGAGGAAAAGATTCACTACCTTGGGCATATAATATCAAAGGAAGGAATAGCAGTTGATCCAGATAAGATAAAGGCAATAGTAGAATGGCCGATCCCTAAAAACATTTTAGAGGTAAGAAGCTTTATGGGGCTAGAAGGGTACTATAGGAGGTTTGTGGAAGGATTCTCTAAGATAGAAAACCCCATCACCTTATTATAGAGGAAGGGTAAAAGGTTCGTGTGGATAGAACAAAGTGATAAGGCATTCCAAATTTTGAAGGGAAAACTAACTTCAGCACCCATTCTAAAAGTACCAGATCCGAATGGACACTTCACAGTCGTAACTGACGCTTCTATCGAAGGTTTAGGAGGAGTACTTGTCCAAGATGAAGGGGTAGTAGCTTATGAATCCAGGAAGCTAAAGACTCATGAAGTTAATTATGCACCCCATGACTTAGAGTTAGCAGCGATTGTGCATGCCCTACAGAAATGGATACACTTCTTACTAGGGAAGCCCTTTGAGTTAAAGTCAGATAACCAAGGACTAAAGTACATCTTTACCCAACCCCACTTAAATGCTAGACAAAGAAGGTGGTTAGAATTTCCAAGTGAATATGATTTTGAAATTGAATATATTAAGGGGAAGGAAAATAGGGTGGTAGATGCTTTAAGTAGGAGGAGACACTTGATGACTATAGCAACATTCAAAACTTCTTTCAAAAGGCAAGTAATGGATGAGCAGGGACATGACCCATGGTATGAGCAAGTCAAATTGACTTTAGAATATGATCCAACTGATCCTAAGGTTGAAGGGTATACATTAGATGAAGATGGGTTGCTCAAATACAATAATAGAATCTATATTCCTATTTCAGGAGACTTAAGGAAAGTAGTCTTGTCGGAGGCTCATAATGCCCCTTACTCAGGGCACCTAGGGGTTAACAAACTTTATGCAGATCTAAAGAAGTTATACTTTTGGCAAGGGATGAAGAATGACATAGTCAAGTATGTGGCTAAATGTTTGGAATGTCGAAGAGTAAAGGCAAAACATAGACATCTAGCCAGATTATTACAGTTACATGATGTACCTCAACACAAGTGGCAAGTTATTAGCATGAATTTTGTGCAAGGGTTACCCATGTCACCTTCTAGGCATGATACAATAATGGTGGTAATTGACAAACTCACTAAGGTGGCACACTTTATACCAAGGAATCTGACGGATGATGCACCTACCTTGGCAAGGTGCTTTGTTAAGGAAATATTTAGGTTGCATGGAATGCCGGAGAAAATCATATCAGATAGAGATGCTAGATTCACTTCAAGGTTTTGGACAACTCTTCAATCAGCTCTGGGAACTCTATTAAATTTTAGCACTGCATACTATCCTGAAATCGACGGTCAAACAAAAAGGACAAATCAGATTTTGGAAGACCTACTTCGCATGTACTACATGGACCAACAGAAGAAATGGGAAGATTACCTACCTCTGGTAGAGTTTGCTTACAATAATACATATCAAACATCGTTTGGAATGGCACCTTTCGAAGCATTGTATGGTAGACCATGTCGAACGCCTTTGAGTTGGGATAGTCTTGAAGATAGAGTAATTGTTGGACCAGATATGTTGAAGGAGATGGAAAGGAAAACTAAGGAAATTAGGCAAAGATTGAAGGAAGCCTCAGATAGGCAGAAAATTTATGCAGACAAAAACAGGACACCAAGGGAGTTTGAGGTGGGAGAGAAAGTCTTCCTAAGGGTTAGGCCACATAATAGTTCCATAAGGTTCGGGAAAAAGACCAAGCTTGCACCTCGTTATGTTGGACCTTTTGAAATATTGGAAAGGATTAATCCAGTTGCATACCGGTTGGCCTTACCTCCCCAGTTGAGCCGAATCCATGATGTCTTCCATGTATCTCTTCTTAAAAAGTATGTACTTGATGAGAAACATATTTTGAATTGGGATGCTTTACAGGTCCATGAAATGGGAGGAATAATGATAGAGCCATTCAAAATCTTTTTGTTTTAAACTAATCATGAACTATAGACTCTTTTGGATACATTCAATAAGTGTACCGGGACAATGCACAAATTAAGGGGGGGAGGATGTCACAACCCTCCTTTATCACTTTTTAATTTGATACAATTCTATTATATTTTTGGTTGAGCTATTGAAAATAATTAAATGAATATTATTAAAAAAAATAAAATAATGGACACACACACACACACTTGGAGAATATAATTCAAAAGGCATTATTTATTTTATTTTTATTTTTATTTTCCCACTCCCAATTATGGCATATGTTGTAGGAGGAATTAGAAGCTTCTAGAGGAATCTTCAATACCTTGCATGTAACTCCCCCACTAGGATTTTAATCAATGTTTGCATGAGTCCAACATTGGAAAAGAATCTCATTCTTAATTAATTTCTCTAGATAGTGGAATTAAGGGATTCTTTTTATATATTGTATGCAAGTTTTCATAAGAGGGAGTTGATTATGTTTTGAAGAAAAATCTTCCAAGTTTTTATTAGTAGGATCTTCTTTGGTAGTCTTATTTTTCATTGTAGGATTGTTAAGTTGTTCTTGAAGATTTCTCTCCAGTTGCAAGGAAGGATCAAAAAAGATAGCTAGAGGATTCAACATCAAGCTTCAATAAGCCAAGTTCTCTTCTTTGTCATCTCTCATTTACATATGAGAAATTTGTATTATCAAAAAAAAAAAAAAGCTTCTAGATCTTCCTTTATATAAAAAATAAATAAAAATTATTAGATTGTAAATCTTTTCTTCTTATTTAGGGATGAATATTGATAAAAGTACTAAGTTCATATAATGCATGTAAAAAATAGCTTTATTATTTATTTAATTCTCTTTAGAAAATAGATATAAGATCTTGCTTTTGCTTTTCCAAAAGATTTTTTTTCTTTGATCTATGCAAAAATCATATTTCCCTTATTTAAATTTCTTTTTCTGAGATTAAACTCCTCTCTGTGTGATTAAATGATAATCACTTGTGTATGAAACTTGTTCCTTATTCTTCTTCTCTTAAATTTATTTCTCTCGCTCTTGGAATGGAAATCTGAATGTAAATCTTATTTCTGTAATTAAATCTTACTTTCCTGTGAATAATCTTACCTCTGTGAGAATATAAGTTTGATCTTCTGCATATGAAATTATTTAAATATATTTTTCCTGTGAGCAAAAAAAAACAAAAAAAACCCATCTCTCTCTTTGAATGTAGATTTGATCATAAATTTTAAATTCCTTATGAGCAGTCTTACTTCTCTGTGAACAGAAAACGTTTGATAATAAAATATAAATCTCATTGTATTCATTATTCTCTGTGGAAATGAAGTATAAATCTCTCTCTGTGAATATTAGTTTTGTACATTGTTGAAACAATTTAATTCTTTGTGTTATTTCATCCCTGTGAATAAATTCCTATTCTCATTTGTTTTACATTAACATTCTATTACACATATATTTGTTTATATATATTTCTCTCTTATGCTATCAAATAAACTAGAATGAAAAAAGGAAACCATATATATATACCTATACATTTATACTTCGCAAATATTAAACTTAACGCAATATATATATATATATATTCAAAATAGCGCGCAGTGTTATCAAAAATTAAATTTATAGCGGTCAATGCATGGGAGGCAAAGATAATGAAACCGCCGAGGCATTGGTACCCTCCACTACCCCTGCGGTCACTATCACGACAGTGGCGGCAGGGGGAGTGGAGGGACCCATGGTGTCCCCTCATCCCTGCGGGCCTGCAGGTGCAGGCCCGTAGGGGTGATGGGACCCGTGGCTGCCACACACACCCCCCCCCCCCAATGCAGGCCTGCAGGGATGATGGGACCCATGGCCGCCACCCCCTCCCCCTCCCCCCCCAATAACTATTAAAAACAAAGTTCGCTTATTATTTTTTTTATGTATTTAGATTTTTTTTTATATAATTTAAATTGCAAATTGAAATTTGTTAATAATTACTTTAGTTTAAATTTTAAGTTTAATTGTTAATAATTTCTTTAGTTAAATTTTAAGTTAGTAAATTAAACTTAGGAAAATTTATAAATAATTAGGATTATTGTGTAATAGATTTGTAATTTTAAATTATTGTGTATAATTGGAATCTCTCAACCCATTGGAGATTTATTGGGTTACTTAGTCGATAATTTTCAGATTCATTTAAAACAATTAAGTCATATTATTATGATTTGATCTAAAATTGCCAAAAAGTCTAAACTAATTGTTCATTTTGAACTAGTAACGCTATAATTAATTATTCTCATGATAGAAGTAAACATTGCTTAATTTTGCATGTAAATGACACTATTTTTGCATCATACAAATTACTTATATATTAATTTGCATTCATTGATGATCAAGTTACATTTCCATCATTTTCATGCAAGTTACCCATTTTAATATGTGAGTTCATAATTGTCATTATCATGCAATTATATATTAAATAGTTTAGTTGTAGAAGAATGGTAATACTATCAAGTGGTAATTGAATACCATAGAAGTAGTTATTTCAATTAATTAAACTTTGCTATTATGTACATTCAATTCATAATTGTTTTCAAGCATGATGTTTTTATAGCTTCTTAGTTAGAAAACTAAATAAAGGAAGTTGGAAAACCAAAACCTAGCAGCGTTCGGTATATACAGTTCCTCTGGGTTACGCTTACGGGTAATGTCGTCGTGTTGAACTACTGCACTTAACACCTAATAAAGTTGCATCAACGACGTCTATGGCATCATCCCTATAAATTGTCGGGGAGTAATAAGGGACACTTTGAAGTTAAAATCCAAGGGACGGGTAATCCCCCTTGGATCGATAATCTAATAAGATAATTCTAAAATGATCTTTCATCCGCTGAGTTAAACCATAGTAAACCCCTATAGGGATGATTGAGTGAAATGCTTTTATAAAATTGATTTAATCTCGAAGAATTGTTGACGATTGAAAATTGGTCAAGGGTGACGCTTATGATAGGTATTAGGATCTAGTTGTTTTAGGCCACAAGCAATAGGCCATCTTGAGCCTTTGCTTAAGTGCTACCACCGTGGGTAGCAACCGCAGAGAAACTGTCTGGGACGTTGACCCTAGAAAGGGTTGCGTACCCACTAATTAGTTTACATCAAACCATAGAGTAGAAAATAGAACTACATACTTTACGCCTTGATCCCGTGCCGAAATAGGTATGTAGGAAGTCTAGGGACGGAGTTGTACCTAGTACTCAGGCATTCGTGGGTGGGGTCTAGGCTTGGTAAGAAGAAGGATTGAGTAGAATCCTAATTTGAAAGATAAGTATAATAAAAAGGAAAAAGTAATTCAATGCATACTCAGAAGGAATCCCGTATGGATTCACTTGATTTCCCGAGGTTTTAAGCCAAATTCTGAGGTGCAATTCAAGCTTGTATTATGTTATTTGATTACTCCTAAGGACAGTGACCTCGGTGCACCCCTATTAGAGGAGTGTAGTACTTAGTGAGTGACTCAGGACTCGAATGGTCCCGATGAGTCTAAGTCTCTGGCCAGAGCACCTCGTATCCTAATTGGATAGATGCCTACCTCGTGCCCCGTATGGATAGATGCCTAACCCATATGGTTAGATGCTCATCTCAGATGGATGAATGCCTAATCCTAATGGATGGATGCCCAGAGTATGCGATTGAATCAAACACAAATGATTAAATTAAACAAAACAAAAAGAATGGTCAAATTTTGTTGGGTTAAACAAGGTGGGTTATTAAATGTTTCTTCTATATTTAATTGAAAAGATAGAAGCGAAAGATTGTTTTCTTATTAGATGCAATTGGTTGTACACGTAAGATTGTTTCTTCTATATCTCTTAAACAAAAGATTGTTCTTCTATATCTCTTAAATGAAAGGTTGTTTTCCATAAGAAATTAATTTTATCATGCGAGAAATGGGAAGCTAGAAAAGAAAGATTGTCTTCTATGTACTTCTCCTGATTTTATATGAATACTTGAAAAGCTAGATATGTTTGTGTTTGTGGGAAATTTACCTTTTGGGACGGGTGCCAAATGTGGAATCATAGAGAGAATAGTTTGCTTTTCCAAACTATCTTTTATTGCTATGCATGACATTATACTCGGCCGAGTAACTTATTGACCATTGAAATAGATGAATTTATTTATGCTCTCTACAATATCCTTGATTGATCTTGCTTGTTTCTTAATGGAATTAGAAAATAGAAAATGCATGTATCATTCTAGGCACGCACCAGATTCCATCTTGTCTATCGAATTCTTTTTACTAAGCAATTTGTGCAGGGTCGGGTATTCTTGATTGACCAAGAATTTCAGAGAAGTTTAAGCTTCAAGGTTGGGTGGAAAAAGCACCTGAATCTTGTTCTCATCTTCATTCTAAAGATTGCATTGAAGATGGCTTTGGATTGCAGATCAATGGACACATCTCATCCTTTACTTTATATTCTCTTGTTATTTGAACTTTAAGGCATTGGAAAGTCCTAAGTTTTATATGTAGATATGAGTGAGATACTACTACATTTTCTTATTGAATAGATAATCTTTATCTCTTTTTAGAAATCTCTTGTTTATAATGATATAATTGGAAATGATCATTTTGAGCTAAGAATGGAATAATGGAAGAAAATAGACTTATTAAATGAATTATGAGTTTATTTAAGAATAAAGAGTATTTTGTTTTATTAGTGAATTTAGAATGTTTTATATCTTTACACATAGCAAGGGGGTTTTCTCGAACACCCCTTCAAACGAAGGGGGTTTTCTCGAACACCCCTTCAAACGAAGGGGGTTTTCTCGAACACCCCTTCAAACGAAGGGGGTTCATCCAAACCCCATGATGTTTGCTCAAACCCATTTTCGTATGAACACGTCCGGCACAAACATTGTTGTAACAAACGTGTTCATACAGACATGGCTTTTTTCAACTGCCGACATTTGTACGAACATGAGGCCGACATATTTTATTATTATTATTATTATTAATATTTTAATATAAATATAGATGTTTTTCTTTCATTTTTTAAAACACAAAATAGAAAATTAATTCACATTTTTTGTGAGAGAAGACATTTTAAGGTAATTTTTTCAAAGATTGAATTTGCATTCAAAGCTACTATTTTCAGGAAGCAAACATATGATCCGAGAGAAAGTTCTACAAGAATATCTAGATATGAGAAAGAGATGGAAGATGAAGAAAGATAGCTTGAGGAGATTGAAGCACTTATTGCCAGAGGATTGCCTAAAGGTGTCGATAAGTGTGAAGGGAAGTTACCTCTTAAATTTTTTTCATGTAATAAGATAGGACATTTTGCATCAAGGCGTCCAGAAAGAGATAGAAATCTTAAGAAGCCATTCAAGCCATATAACCCTAAATATCAGAACAAGTGTTATTATGTTGTTGATAAAGGTGTGAAAGATGATGAGTCAGATAAGGGTAATTCAAGAGATGAATTTGTGTTCTTTTCTATCAAGGAGGATGATCCTGTAACTATAGATTCTACAAGCTGGACTAATGAAGAGAAAGCTTTAGCTGCTAAAGTTGAGGAGAAATATGAATGGGTAATTGACAATGGTTGCTCTCATCATATGACAGGTGATAAGAGTAAATTTGTAAACTTGGAAAGGTATGATGTTGGTATAGTGAGATTTGGTGATAACAAAGATTGTGTGATCCATGGTAGAAGTTCTATTTCTCTTGATGGTAAGCATAATATTGATGATGTGTTGTATGTTGAAGGTTTAAAGCATAATCTTTTGAGTGTTGTTCATATGGTTGATAAGAGATATAATTTGCAATTCAAGAATGGAAAATGTGAGATCTTGAGTAGCTCCAAAACTGAGATTGCATCAGAGACACAGACTAAAGGTAATATCTTTCACTTGAATGTTGGTCATAAAAGTTGTCTAATTGCTTAGATTGATGAAAGTTGGTTATGGCATACAAGGATACGTGTCATGTAAATTTTGATTGCATGGTTACGATAAGTTCTACTAGGAAGTGATATATCTACCGAAGTTAATAAAGCCTTCTAATCTGGCATGTAAGGAATGCCAATTAGGGAAGTAGACAAGAGTTACTTATAAGAGAAAACAATATAATTCTAATGTATTGTTGGACCTTGTGCATACTAATATGTGTGGTTGATGCAGAGCCTTATGTCAACTTATTTATCTCACTCAAATGACTTGGCACAAATACACTTCAACCAACCAATGCTAGGATCCTCAACCCTTCACACCTTGCACTCACAAACCTTCACCAAATCACTCAAATGGGGTTTCCAACTTCAATGGCTTAACCAAACGTGACCCGGGGTTTCAACACACTTATGAAACTCTGACAAAATATTCCACATACCCAAGTTGACCCGTTCAATCCCCAATACACAAAACAACACTTAATTGGTTTATTCCTACTAGCCCTCCAAACCGGTATTTGCACATTAACTCAAAAATTTCGCAAACCACTTGAAAAAAAAAACACTTTCAAATACCCATTTTCAAGTTTCACAACATACTTAAATTTCAGATATGGTTGTTTTGGACCAATACCCAATTTCAATACCCCATCCTACTAGGATTAGGCCAAATTAGCCCACTTTTCCAAAGGAACACCCTTTGGATCACAACTCCAGACCTTCACACCAAAAATGGTCTTAGGAAATATTTCAAAACAAAATATTTTCAAGGTTTTAGGCAGTGCCATGCCCATTTACCTATTCAAATACAAAACCCTCATTTTTAGGAACCCAAACCTAGGGCTTTCCCAATCTCTCATTTCCGGTCACTTCTAGACCAAACCAAAGGATTGAACACCATTAAAAGTACTTGTTTAGACATAATCCATCATAAAATTCTGCCCTCGTTCAATGAAAATACTCAGACTAATACTTCGCACCGATTGTACACTCTTCAACATGCAACTTTTCCACAATTTGTGATCACCACTCCTTCATTTCACTCTTTCTTGCATTATCAACAATAAAAACACTTATATTAAAAAATTTAGACTCATCCTACAAGTTAAAAAAGTTTCATAAAGTAGGATGAGTCAATTTCACATTTTTTACTCTCAAAATCCTTCAAAACTATCACCTACAACAATATTTAGGACAATCAATATAAATGGATCAAATTTGAGTGTAAAACCTTTAATAAAAACACCAAATGAATTTATTAACCCTACTCCATCTTGATATGTCTGTGATCAATCCATAACGAAGAGAGAAAGAGAAACCTCAGTCACAAATAAAAGCAGATTTAACAAGCTTTTGCAGGAAACCGTGAGATTTTATTATCAACTTGTCACTCTTACATTTCAATCTGTGTCTCTCTCATGCTTTTGGAATTCAAACCAAATGTTTAAATACATTTAATCTCATGATAATCGACAACCAATACTTAACCACCCATACAACCACCTTTTAGGGGTTACATCCCTAATTTGTTGTCAACTTGACACTTTTAGTTGTCAATAGACAAGTTTTGATCTTTCTTGTTACAAGACCCAACTTAATCAGCCTATTACATCAATATGGTCATATGAGACCTTATGAAAATCAAAATACTTATAAAACTCCTATTATACCCATTGAACCCCATTACATTACTCATTTTGACATCATTTTGTCCACGTGACAACTTTTGACAACTTATTACAAAATGACTCAATACATGAACAATATGACTTCAAATGACATTATTAGCCATGATTATAGTAGCTAATGGTCAAATTGACCTTACATCTCAAATAACTCATAAATATTCATTATGGCCTCATGGTGGCCAATCTTGTCTTGGGTGCTCCTACACTAGTAGTCCTTCTAGAGTGAGAAGCTTGCAAGGTGACATGCATTTCATGTTGTTGATTGATGATTATTCAAGGATGATGTGGTTATCATCTTAAGGGAGAAGTCTGAAGCGTTGGAGAAGGTCAAGATTTTCAAAGATAGAGTTGAAATTGAGACTAGATTGAAGCTGAAGTGTCTGAGATTTGATAGAGGTGGAGAATTCACTTCCAATGAGTTTAATGCAAACTATGAAGAGCATGGAGTTAAGAGACAGTCATATGCTCCTAGGACACCACAACAAAATTGTGTTGTGGAGAGAAATAATAGAATAGTTCAAGAAGCTACTAGAACCATGATGATTGAAGAAAATGTTCCACATGTATTTTGGAGAGAAGTTGCGAGTACTACAATATACACTCTTAATCGGGTAAATGTCAAAGGTAATAATGGTAAGACTCCTTATGAGTTATGGTTTGGTCATTCTTCTACTGTTAGATATTTCAGAATTTCTGGTAGTAAATGCTATATCAAAAGAGGTGAAGATCTTGAAAAGTTTGATGCTAGATGTGATGAAGGAATCTTTCTTGGTTATTCTACTAAAAGTAAGGCCTACTGATGTTATAATAAAAGATTGAGAAAGATGGTTGTAAGTGCTAATGTAAAGGTTGATGAAGGTAATGTGAGATAGATTAGATCTTGTGGATATGATTCTGATGATCAAGATGCCAGTTCAGTAAAGGAAAGCTAGTACAGACCCAAAGTCAAGTTTAGATTGCTTCGAAAAAGTCTAAGAATGACGGTGCAGATGCTAGTGCAGAAGGAAGAACTCAAGAACCTGAAATTCATGAAAATCCTAAAACCCTTAGGTATGTGAGGTTGAATCATTCAAAAAATTAGATTATTGGTGATAAGAATAAAGGCGTGACGATTAGAAGAAGACTTCCAGAAGAAATTTGTTCGATTTCTAAGATTGAACCTAAGAATGTTGATGAAGCATGCAAAGATGAAAATTGGATTAAAGCTATGGAAGAAGAATTGAATCAGATTGAGAAAAATAATACATGGATTCTTGTTCCTAGACCTAAGGATAAAAATGTAATTGGAACTAAATGGGTATCCCATAATAAGTTGAATGAATAGGGTGAAGTTGTCTGAAATAAAGATAGAATTGTTTGTAAGGGTTATTCACAGATGGAAGGAATTGAATATGAGGAGACCTTTGCTCCTATAGCTATAATTGAAGTTGTTAGATTATTTCTTGCCTATGCTGCTCACAAAGATTTCAGGTTTATCAGATGTATGTCAAATCAACTTTTCTTAATGGTGATTTGGAAGAAGAAGTCTACATTGAGCAACCAGATGGATTTCAGCTAACAGACGAAAAGGACATGGTTTGCCAATTGAAGAAAGCATTGTATGGATTGAAGTAAGCCCCTAGAGCCTAGTATGCCAGATTGGATAAATATTTGATGAAGCTTGGATTCAATAAAGGTACTGCTGACAATAATTTTTATTTCAAGATTGATTAGAATAATATCTTGATTGTTGAAGTTTTTGTTGATGACATTATCTTTGGAGGAAATGATTGTCTATGTAAGAAATTTGCTGAAGAGATGCATAATGAATTTGAGATGTCTATGATTGGTGAAATGAAATTCTTTCTAGGATTGCAAATTATTCAGTTGGACAAGGGTATTTTCATATCTCGCTCTAAATATGTGAAGAAATTGTTGAATGAATTTGGTTTTAAGGACTCTAAACTTGTTGGTACACCTATGGTGACCGGATGTAAGCGAACAAAAGATGATGACTCTCTGAAAGCTAACTAGACTAGATATAGATCTATGATTGGTGGTTTGTTGTATTTGACTCAGGCTAGACCTGATATAATGAATGTTGTGTGTTGTGTAGCTAGAATTCAAGTTGATCCTAAGGAATATCATGTTACTGCTATAAAAAGGATATTCAAATATTTGAAAGGAATAGTTGATTTTGGTTTGTGGTATTCTAAGAATGATGACTTTACTTTGAGTGCTTTTATAGATGTTGATTGGGTAGTTGATGTTGATGACCGAAAAAAGTACTACAAGTGGTGCATTCTTTTTGGGAAAGAAGTTGGTATCTTGGGCAAGTAAGAAGCAGAGTGCTATTTCCTTATCTATTGCAGAAGCTAAATACATTGTTGCTTCTAGCAATTGTACTCAGGTAATTTGGATGAAGCGGATGTTGAAGTACATAGAAATTATTTATGATGAGCCTATTTCTATATATTGTGATAATTCAAGTGCTATCAATATCTCAAAGAATCCGGTGTTGCATTCCAAGACAAAGCATATATCAATCAAGTTTCATTTCTTGAGAGAGAAGGTGAATGAGAAGGAAGTCAGATTGGAGTATGTATCTACAAAGTAACAAATAGCAGATATCTTTTTGAAGCCTTTGCCTAAAGATACTTTTGAGTATCTCAGAGAGAAGTTAGGGGTGATTTCCCCTCTTGATGAGAACTAAGGTGCATGGATTTGCATCAGTCTGGTGAACTTCACAAAGATATCTTATGCTCTAGATTAATGAGTGCGGCTGCTACTCAGGGGGAGTAGTTAGTATCAGTGTTGGTGGTTTAGATGTTTATATTTGTGAAGATAATTTAGAGGGAGAAATTTGTGATTCATGAGCCTTTTTCATTGATGTCAAAGGGGGAGAGAAGCATGTGAAAAACCCTGAAGTAATTTTAGGGGAGAGAAGCAGTGTATCAGATATTTGTGATTTCAATTATTTATCTTAGGGGGAGATAATCCTTTGCATTGATTAGTTTTCACATTAATAAGTTGCCATCAATGCCAAAGGGGGGGTTGTTGAATATTAGCTGATATATTGTCATTGATGTCAACATATGCGAAGTCAATATGTGTTTCTGTATTGCAGTTAGATTGGTTGAGTTGGTTTAGCTTGTATGTTACAGATGAGATGATACGATGTAAAGAGTTTATGGTATGTTGTTTGTAGATGGTTCATTCCCATTTGCAGAGGTTTGCATGATGATTTGATCGAGTTAGATGATCTTGTATTGTGGCTGGTTATTTAGTTGTTTAGTATTGGCAGTTTTGGTGAATTCATATGTTGTGCTCCGAAATTGCTATATCTTTAGTTGTGGATGTGTGGGATCTATTCTGGATGTTGATGTGTGTCCTCAACTTGATTGGTTTATGATTTGGAAATCCACAAGCAATTCTTACAGGTTGGTAGTCAGTTATGTTGATATTCTTGAGCTCCAATAAAGAGATGATGATGATGATGATGATGATGATTTTGGTAATAGGAGTTGTTGCGGTTGTTGTGATGCAATTCACATTACTTATGAATGTCTCTAAATCATGTTCTATACGTATTGGTGGTCCGCATTGATTATTGTGCGCTTTATTAAAGATTTTCCTTGTCTGGTGATGTTCTTCATGTTATGTGACATTCTTGGTGGTTGTAGCATTTTGAATATGATCAAGGTATAATTGTTGAAGGTGTTGTGTGTTTGCGATATTTATTTGGGTCTAGACTATGTCTTAGCTGACATCGCTTTGTTTCACATGTAAGGATATTATCTTGTTATTTGTATTGAGGGTTTAGCCGACCTTGAAATTGTGGTTGAGGGTTTGTATAAATAAATGTAATAATCATATAGATGTATGTTTGTGAGTGTATGTATTGTATCTACGAGTGTATGATTGAGTTGGATGTGTGAACACGTGATTTGATCTTTCACAAGTGTGAAAGAGAAGATAAGTGTTGCAGAGCAGACTATGTGCTTAATCAGAACTATACTCAAGCATATGGAGATGTTATTTTCATAGTTCATGTGATCCAGATTGTAGTCTGAATGTTTTTGTAAGTTAGTGAGACTTCCTGTAAGGCAATGAGCCTTCCCTTAAAGTTGTAGCCTTTTTGGGTTTCTTATTTTGAGCAGTGAGCTCTAGGCAGTGTGCATTCCCCATTGTAATATTCACATTTACTCCTAACAGGGTATTATCTCATTGTGGGTAGGTTTCCACTGTGGTTTTTCCCTTAACTGGGTTTTCCACGTCAAAAATCTTGGTGTTATGTTTGTTATTGATTTGGTGTTGTTTCATGCTTTAACTGTTAATTATCAGATTTGTTTTGTGGTTTAAGTTGCAGTAAGTTTTGTGCAAACTGATTCACCCCCCCCCCCTCTCAGTTTGTTGCATTGTTTCCAACAGAGCAACCCCACACATTTTAGAACTTTGAATTTGGTGTTTTTTAATTAGTAATGGGGTATATTTTAATTTATCTTTTTATTGTCTAAGTGAATAAGTAATGGCACAATAGGGGTCATGTTTTGGGTGACACTTTAAAATGACCACTTTTTGACCCTTGCATGTATAACGGATCCCACAATGTTTGTTGTTACTACCTAGAAGCTAGGACAATAGCTATAAGCAATTAAGTCACATATGGAGACAACAAAAAAAATGTCAAAATTCAATGTATCATTTAGGATCAGTGGGTGCACAAAGTTAGTTATAACGACTATTGGTTCTCTTTCCCTAACTATTATTGACAATCCTTCACAAGGTTTTGAAAACTACATTTATAACTGAGTGTTAATGATTTATACAAACAAATTCATCATAAGTCTTCTTTATATTTTCTATCTTCTATCACTTGTATGTTTTCATTGCTAATCATTTTATTTTTTGGAGAGATTTTTATTTTATTTTACAATTTTTTCTTTATGATTTTGGTTATTAGAAATTTGTACATGGATACTTAACATGGTCTAGTAGTTTGTACATGAGTACTTAACATGGTCTAGTAGTTGGGATCCATCATCATCTTTGCATACAAATTAGTTAATCACCCTTTCTAGGTTGATGCATTCACACTAGTTAAGTCTCCACTTAGGAACTTTTACCTTTTGTCTCATTTTATGTGGTTGAGACAAATATACTCACTTTTTGAAACATTTATTGCATGTACACGTTACACATTCTCACACACTTGTCATATGAGCATACATGCGTTGTAATATTTGGACAGTAGTCAATTGTTTAGTCCTATCTTCCTACTTCCTCTACTTTGCCTATATATCCAAGACACTCCTTGTACATTCAACAAACTCTTTATATTACTGATAGACATGTTTTTGTGCTTATTTGCTCACTAGTGGAAGGATATCTTGTTGTTGCTTTCAAAACTTGGCTTCTCCAACATTCACTATTCATTTTGAGCTAATTTGACACATATTTGTGTGATTAATTACTCTGTTTGAATATTTAAAGACATTCACGTGTACAATTAATACACACAAAAAGAAAATGAGAAAATCAAGAGAATGTCTAAGGTAAAATGATCATTTACTCAAAGAACATTTCAAAATGGAGCTTAAAAGTAATTGAGTTTGAGTTTGAGTTTGAATCATATAGGCTATTTACAAGTTTGTGCATATTTTCTACAATCATTTTCTCAAATGCCATAAAGACAAACATATAGGAGGCTGGCCTAGAAGAATACAACCCTAATGATATGGCAACTTCACCAAATATATTTTTAAATACTACCATCTTTATAGGGATTCATATACCAAAGTTTAGTGTGACATAGTTTTAAGAATTTCAATTCATCTAAATCAATCCCACAAGTTACAAATAATATCCATACTTGAGATCAATTCCCCACACTTGGGTTTAATCTCAAGGGTCTAAAAAATCCAACCCAAAAAGATCTTGGGATTGTTTGAAACTTAGGGAAGACGACCCAGTAGTCATGGACCCTAACTTTGTGCAACTCAAGATCTTATGTGTCAATGTTGAATGACACTAATTTTTTTTTATAACGACATCCTTGACTAGTTTACTGCTTAATTCTCTACCTTTAATCAACAAACCAAGAACATGCATTTATCCACCTTGATTAACAAATAGACTTTGCACACCATTAACATTAATTCTCCATTATCGTTCCTAAAACCAAATACATTTATCCTTCCATTCATTTAGTCCATTTATTATTCATTTATCACCTCTCATCTTTTTATGATTTATATATACATTTCACAAATAGAAGAGGCCACTTTCGAAAAGCTAGAGTAAGTTTCAAAGTGAGGCAAATATTTATTAATGCTGGATTTTATTACATTTATTTTATTTTTTATTTGATTGCATTTATTTGTTTACCCTAAATTTTGGGAAAAAGATTTTTATTATTTCCTTACAGTTATCAGTAGTTATTCGTTGTAACAGCTATCTTTGTTTACAACGAGATGACAAAGTGGCCGTAGGCATGACACTCGTGGCGGCCTGCGATTGTCGGAAAAAATCACAAATCGGACATAAATGACCGTACGCGTGTCAAAATGATTAATTGGCTTGTACCCCAAACAGTGAACACTCGTTAGGTACAACACGCACGTCTGACACGTACGGATTTGTTACATCATCACACAGTCAATTTACACTCCCATCACACAACATTGTACGAGGCTTTACTGGAATTCATCACACAATTAAAAAATAAAATCTGATTGTAATTCTAGGCTTGACTGGAATTACGAGGCTTTACAGTCAAGAAAGCAACAGCTCTGAGAAAGTAATCTCAAAATGGGTGCACAGTGAAATGATTAGAATAGACAGAAGAATTTTAACGTTTACAAGGTTACAGACATGCTACGAAATAGGGGAATTAATTTCACACATATATAGATTCTAAATGGTAGGTCAGATTTTGATATATTTTTTGGTCGTTTCTGCATACAACTTGTTTATAGTTATTGTTCTGGTTTCTAGGTAGTTATGATGCATGGATCCATTATGCATCCAAGGATCAAAAAGTACACATTTCAAAGTATTGTCTATACCTGTTTAACGATGCCCCAATAACCATCCACTTAAAATTGCTAATACTTGTGCACATATGTTCCAGTAATCGTTATGGATACCAATAAATGTTTACAAATGAATCAACTATTGTTAAAAAATGTTTAAAATGGGCTGCTATTGGTACATATGAAAAACCGATATGAGGTTTATTAAAGAACTTTTAATTTATTAACAGACATTAAGTTTCCACAATCCATGAGATATTGTTCTTGGTTGTTTCCGAATTCGATTGTGTATGAGTTTTTGAATCAACATTTCAGATCACACTCCATGTTCCATCATCAGAATGAAAAAGAGCATGCAGAGGTTAGACAATACAAGAAATGAACAACAGTTATTAAAACATGACGATAACTAATTGTCTTTTCCTACTTATTTATAGAAAATTTAAGTTTGATACAAATCTGTCAATTGTTTATGTTTAAGACCAAAAGATTTGGTGTAACAGTCTAAGAATTGTCTGTTTTACTAACATTGAATCTGTAATGTAATAAAAACCAATTTAAAAACTTGCTCAGTGTGCATCTTATGATTTCCACATATTGGTAAACCACATTTTATTTTTTATAAAATGGCTCTTTTGTTGATGAGAATGAAAGTTTGGATTTCACATGTAAACGACGGGTGATGAAATGATAGATAACTGTTCATGAAATGATAGATCAAAAGATTTTTTTTTCAATTTCTTAGATTCCTTATCTTTTGTAATTAAAGTTTGCCCTGATTATTTTCTTGAAGACTGAATTGTGTGGATGACAGACATTCTTAAACAGAGCAATTTCACTGACGGCCCCACACTTGAGGGACATTGTCCTTCTCATTAGATGGTATCTGGTTAAATAAGGAAACAACAAATAATAAATACATATATTTCAAATAATTTGAACAGTTTTTGATAAGTCCATTTACACATATTATCTCTTCATTATATTATATTGTTTACAAATCATATATAACACTTATTTATTTTCTTATAAAAATTTAAAAACAATATTTTAGATGTTGTAGAGATGAACAGTGTATATTTCAATCAACTTTTATATATATATATATATATGAAAAATAATATATATAATAAATGTTAAATTTATATAATTTAAAAAATAAAGATAATCCAATAATAAATATCATCAATATAAGAGATATATCAATTAATAACTTATTACCATTTAGATCATTATTTTAAATTAAAATTTTTATTTAACTTATCTAAATCAAAATATAAGTTTTTTTTATTTTTAAATAAAAATTCTTAGATTAAAACAAATTATAAATTGAAATGTATTTATTAAAGTTCAATGCAAGCTAATTGAATTAAATATACACATAAATCCACCTAGCCTAATAAATTTCATTTTAAGAAAGTAAATGTAATGAATTAGGGTGCTTAATTTTAGAATTGATGTAGATTGATAAATCTAATGCAATCTTGATTTTGATGCTTTGATATTATAGAAAACAAGTAACATATATATGTCCTCTGTCTTGAACTCTATGGAAGACTCTGCCTTAATTAGTTTTTGGATCTAGGTTACTTTTGCAGATGCAAATCTATCTTGTGACACATAGATCTAATCTAGTAAATCTTCACCTTTATTTTTTAGTTCATATCAAAAGAAATGTTATTCAACAAATTTTAAAGACTAGCAATATTTAAAAACTACTAGTGTCATTTTCTCTTAAGCCAACATTTAAGAACAACCAACTTACAACCTTTACAAATGTAGGCAAACAATATGCAAGTGTGCATTTATGTCCTAGGATGCAAATTCTAATGTATATTTAAACTCCTTTTTTTTAATAACCCATGGGTATCCTCGTTTCTCGTCCCATCAATTCCCACTAGACCTTGCCTTGACTTTTTTTATGCTAATTTGGGGTGTCAATGGGGCGAGATGAGGTGAGACTACTCCCCTAGGGACGGGTACAACAACCTACAAGCCAAACAATATGCAAGAGTGCAAATGTCCTAGGATGCAAATTTGATGTATATTAGCTCCTTTTAATGGTCCAATTAATGTGTTTCTATGATGAATGCTCATTCTATTAAATGTTCCTTATATAGAATGATAACCAATAATCTTAGGATGACAAGCAATGTCTAAATGAATATTTGCATCACAAAATCATGCAAAATATGTACCACATTGATTCACTGCAATAATAGAATTACTAGGAATGGATAAAATTTAAATTTTAAAATTTAATGATCAATTCTACAAAGGAACAAGGTTGATCTACTACCATGGGATTGACCCAAGATGATGCAATACTAATGCTAGTACACCAAATGCATGTTTGAATATGGTAGCTACAATAAATGTCAAATGTGTGACTTCAGTTATGTGTATAAATAAATGAATTAAGGATAACTGTAGAAGAATGGTCGATGCTAGGAATATACGAAGGATCAAGGAATGAGTCCAAATTTACATAAGATCTACACCATTCATCAATATATAATTACATTAAGACATTCCGTAAAAAAACTAAATTTAATAGAAGTTAATATAAATCTAAAATGTAATTAAGTCATTCTCTACAAAAATCTAAAACTTAATTAAAATTAACATAAATGTACAAATTTCACCTTTAGAAAGATGGTTAAATTCTTAAAAGAATATATTTAACTTGTTAATAATAAAAATATTTGATAATATTGAAAAAAAAATGATCCCTTGATATTAGTTAAAAAATCACATGAAACTATCTATATACCATAAATAACCCATGGGACCATATAAACTCCTTTTAATAGTCTAATTGATGTATTCCTATGATGAATGCTCCTTCTATCTAATGCTCCCTATGTTGAATGATTACAAGATAAATCTAAGATGATAATTAATGTTTAAATGAATGTCTTCAAATACCATTGCATCATAATAATCATGCAAAATATTTTTTACATTGATTCATTGCAAGAATATTACTAGTAGGAGTGGATAAAATTTTAATTTTAAAATTTAAAATTTAGAGATAAATTCTACATGCAAGCAAGATTGATCTCCTATCATGGGATTGGCCCAAAACAATGCAATGTTAATGTTAATGCATGGAATGAATGTTTGAATATAGTAGATAAAACCAAATATCAAATGTGTGGAGTTATGCATAGAAATAAAAGAAAGTTGGTTAGTTATAGAAGAATGAACAATATTAAGAATATGTGAATAATCAAGGAACAAGTCTAACTTTACACAAGATTACAATATCTATCAATATATATAATTATATTAAAATATTCTCTAAACAATTCTAAAACTTAATAGAAATTAACATAAATATATAAATTTTACCTTCCCAAATATATTCATTTTCTTAAAAAAAAACTTCTCTATACTTTCTAAAAAACAAACAAACCTATGGAAAAAATTCAAGATAAAAATCTCTAATAATATTGAAAAAAATTTAAATAATTAGGGGTAGGGGCCCAATTATCATTCACGTTCCAATAAATATTCATTAGAACATACTAATTAAAAGCCCACTAAGAAATCATCTACTTGGCCTCGTTCTGGCTATGGGGCTGATAGAATGCATCAGCCCCATAGTGTATTTATAAGTTAAGACTTATAAATATACTATGGGGCCGATATAATGTACCGGTCCCATAGTGTATTATTAAGTTAAGACTTATAGAATGCACTGGCCCCGACTTATAAATAGCCTATGGGATCAGTCCATTCTATCGGCCCCACAAACTGTGCCCTTGCCCTCTAGCCACCCACTTGTATAAAGAGTGGTTGAGAAAAAAGTTATTAATTAGAGAAATTGTGCAACTTTATCCCATAGCACACGATTATTGGGTCATTTGTGCATAAGTATTGGATCACTTTTGCAAATTTTGTGGTGGTAAAAAAAAATAGTTAATGGGACATACAAATAATGTATCTAACGTCACCTCGAAATGACCACTATTTTACCTTTAAACACATAAGGAATCTTCTTGCGTTCGTCATAACTATCGAGAAGTTGAAATAATCGGTACAAGCTTTTAAGATATGATATGTATGTCTCATTTGTAGCATCGTTAGATAAAGAGTGGTTGAGAAAAAAGTTATTAATTAGAGAAATTGTGCAACTTTATCCCATAGCACACGATTATTGGGTCATTTGTGCATAAGTATTGGATCACTTTTGCAAATTTTGTGGTGGTAAAAAAAAATAGTTAATGGGACATACAAATAATGTATCTAACGTCACCTCGAAATGACCACTATTTTACCTTTAAATACATAAGGAATCTTCTTGCGTTCGTCATAACTATCGAGAAGTTGAAATAATCGGTACAAGCTTTTAAGATATGATATGTATGTCTCATTTGTAGCATAGTTAGATAACCCTGCAAGGAGTACATGATAGTCCCATGTAGACCCATAACCCAACAACGTGAACCATAAAAACATCTTTCTTTCTTTTTTTCTCAATCCTATACAAAAAAAATAAAAAAATCATCAAATCCAATGTACACTTGAAAAAATTAAGATAAACAAACTTAACTATAACTACTAATGATACCCTTTCCCCTATTTGATATTGATTAAAAAATCAAATGTAACTATCTATACCATAAATTACCCACGGGACCATACTAGAGTGCTACAAGATATTCAACAACCAGTACTGTGAGCAAATTTCGAATGGACAGCCATGACCAGAACACCAGTCCAGGCCCCACTGGGCGGTGCAATTTGAGCCACGCAAGCTCAGCTCTAAATGAATTCATGCCTTGCCCCATAGCCAGATAAATAGCTGAAGAACAGTATTTAACATGACAGTTTTTCTCTTTCACTGTAAAGATGAGGCTCTGCCCCTAGCTGTACAGCATCATCTTAATCCGTCAAATGGTCGGCCAATCTCCCTGCTTCTTTAATGTACTGGGAGAAGTAACAAGGCCGTAGTACTGATGCTGACGGAAAGTTGAATTGCCGACAAATCCGTGGTCCGAACAATCGATTCATATTGTCATACAGCTCATACTTTTTGTCATGGGGCTGCGGGTCGCAGACTCAAAATAGCAGCTTTAATTCCAGAGGACGATTTCAGAGTCGAAATCGAAAAAAAAAAAAAAATTTTGCCTGCTGCAAACTGAACAAAATCGGGTCTTTTTATGGATGGGCCGCAGCACTCATGGCTATCTAATGGGCGGATGAGAATATTGACAGATTCCTCTGATCGACGAGACGTCAGCACAACGGGAAAGCCCCCCATGGGTTTTCCTTTCGGCACCGCCGTTATTCTTTTTCTAGTTTTGGGCATCAGTGCTTTGTTTTCCTGCTGTTATCACTGGGAAAAGATCCGAAACATGCACCACCGCCGCCATTATCGAAGCGGTGGCGGCGGTGACGGCGGAGGAAATTCCTCATTGCGCCCAACCAGTCGTTCTAGTTTCATGCCGCCTGCAACTGCTCCGCCCAATTGGAGCAGCCCCAGCAAGAACACTCAAATCCACCAGGTGATCGTTTTATCTTCTTCAGATCCCAATTTTTTAGCTCATTAATTATGAATGTGATTTTGGAACTTGATTACTGTTAAATGGTTTTTTTGCATTACTGTGGAATCGTACTCTCACTTAATTGTTTCTGAATTAGAATGTGAAAAATCTAAATTGTGTTGGTGATTTTTTTTTGAATCGCTGTTTCTAATCACACTCTCACCGAATTGTTTCTGAGAAAACTATATGACAATCTAATTTACAAATAATCTAATAATAATCACCATAGAAACCACATATTATAGAAATCTGATATCAGTAATGGAATTTGATAACCGTCATGAATTATAAAAATCTGGTATCCTTAATGAAACTTTATAATCAGATTGTGAATATCATTCACCAAATTTATGTTAAAATACAATCAAATTTAAAAATAACAATAATTTTTTATTTTTTTTTGGGTTATGCTCATGGGATTTTCAATATTCATAATGCTCATGAAATTTTCAGTATTCATATGTAATGTTTTTTGGTTATGCTCGTGAGGTTTTCAGGATTCATGGTAGATTTTTTGATTATGCTCATGAAATTTTCAGTATACATATGTAATTTTTTATTTGATTATGCTCATGAAAAGTTCTGGGATTTGAAATTTAATGAAAAGAAATCGATTGCTTGAAAAAAAATCTGTTTTTAAACGGGTGAATTTGTCAGAGCCGAAGGAGTTTGCCGGTAATGATGCCCGGAGATGACGTTCCGAAGTTCTTGGCAATGCCGTCTCCTCACGGATTTGCGCCGCAAAACATCGGAGGCAGTGCTGTGGCGTCCTCCCAGACGAATCAATCCAAACGGATTTTCATCCACCATTGATTTAAAGTTTTGCAGGCATTTACAAGGTTTTTTTGTGGGTGTTTATACTGTTAAACAGAAATGTACAGGTTTTATATGATGTAGAATGAAATGACTGTTTGCAGGCTTTGTCGATGGATTCATTGAATGTTCTCAATTTTTTTTGTGGAGCATATCAATTGACAGCTACATAGATTTTAATTTCTGGTCCGCTGTATACTTTTGTTTGAATGGCTTATCTGAAATATGAGTGTTGGGAGTGAGTTTGAGTACTGTACATTGAAATGGATGGAACGAAAGAATGGAATCTGCACCCACTTCGTCTTCTTCATTATTTCTGCAACGCGTCGACTATATCAACTTTCTTATGATGTCTATTTTGACGTCATAATTAATTATTTAATCATTTTAAATTTGATTTTAGATGTTCAAAAAGGAAATAATTTTTTTTTCTTCATGAAATTAGGCAAGCAATGTGGGAATGTTCTAGTGTTTGAGATTAAATCATGTGTAAGGACAATGATATTTAGAAATATATAATGATTGTTAGATTCAAGTTTTTCTAAGTTAATTTTTGTCTGGAGTTGTTTTTCAATTTTTGGTGAATGTAAAGATAGCATTTTAAAACATGTAGATGGTCTAGTAGATTCTAATTCTTTTTGTTCTATTAAAATTGAAGTGTGCAATAATGTTTTTTTCTTGAATGAACATATGATTTAGCTATATATTAAATGCTTTTAAATATCAAAGTTATGTATACATACATCAAATTGCTTCACAACGGCTAGTAGGAGTAGTTTTTTCACACAAGTAAAAAAAAAATATATTGAAAGTTAAATTCAATTTTTTACAAAATAAGGAGAGAGAATGTGGAAAATAATATTGAAATACTCTATATAGTGTGATAAACATAATGTGATACTACACTCTAGGCATGATCATGTAATGTGATCAAAATCTATCTAGGTAAAATGACGATTCTTTATCTAGGAACGTGTTCTTGTCTACAATCTCAACATAAAATGTTAGCTAGTCCACCCTCTTAAATTGGTTGCATTGATCAAATGCAAGGAATTAGAGGATACTAAAAATGATAAATGATATGTAAAGGTAATTTAATAAGATATAAGTATACAGACATATGAATCATGTAAATTAATAATGTTAAAGATAGAAATGCATGACAAACAAGTAGGTCATGTTGAATGATAATTGTGAAAAGCATATTTAATGGAGATGATCATCAAGGTACATAAATTTGCCTTTGGTAGTAAACATAAATAAAAAGTAAAAATGGCCCTAAAGTTGAAATAATATCATGCTTTTGATATTAAAAGCAATTGTACTAGGGTGTTGACCCTTTAATAAAATTTTTGGAGGCAACTAGACAAATCAATAGATCATAAATAGCACACTAACAACACATAAGAGTCTTAATAACAATTACAGTAAATGTAAAAAACATCCATGGTAGAGAAAAGTCCTAAATAGAGATGAGAAAACAACACCAAAAAAGATATACAAATAATAGGGGCTATTCAAAGTGTTGGCCCCAATCTTTAGTGAGTTACTTGTAAAGTTCGGTTATGGTTTTCATCTTTATCTAGCTCCTTTTCCTACAACAAACAGATCATGGTGGTCGATCTATGCATCAATTTGGATTTGAATTTGGATATGCCCACCATCTTCTTATCCAACTCCATGACCTTCTCCTTAAGAGCTGAGATTTCTACAGTTGTACTATCAAATTTTGCACAGGTGTGGGTTCCTCTAAACATTTCCGTCGGAGCTATGTCTATGTTGTCAGAGTCCTATATGGTATTTATAGGTTTTTTCCAACACCATTAGTTCCAACATTCTCCTCATTAGCATAACCCCCCTCATTAACCATGTCATCTACTATAACCTCCTTATCCCTAGTTTTTGGATGGCTCACAAGTCTATTAAATCTTCTAGGATGAGTACTAGTGTCTTTAATAGTGTTATCCTCCCCCACTTTCTTCAACATTTTCACCCTTCAAAGTAACTTCCTCAATAAAGGGTTTGGTCAAGGCTTGTTTCAATTTCTTAGCCAAGGGAGTTTTATGTTTCCTCGATAGGCCCCTTTTACCCAAATTTTGAGAACAAGGGTTGTTTTTAAGGTCACATAGACCTTGAGCTGCTAGGCTATGACCAATATGGGGAGTTATGGGGGTAGAATTTCTACCATGGGGGATAGGAAGACTAGTGGGGCTATGAGTGACATGCGAGGAGGGGGACATATAAACTAGATTGCTAGTAGAGGGGGAGGCTTGGGAAGAGCCCGAGTACTAGATGGTATTCTTTTTTACTTTGAAGCTACTTGAGGTATCTAAAATTGTAGTAGTCATAGGGGAGTTAGAATGTTGTTCTTGAATTTCTTTAAGAGGACATAGAGATAGATGGAATTGGTAGAGGTGAAGGATAAGCCTCTAGTAGAGAGGAATGAGAAGTTTATCCAGGTTTTTTATACCCACATTCAAAGTGTCTTTGATGAATCTCTCTAAAGAGGTCAGGAGGTAAAAGGGAAAAATAATCAAGGAGTAATGGTTGAGGGGAAAATCATATAAGTAGCAACATAGAAAAAACTCCCTTCAAGAGTGAAAAACTTCATGAGCATTAAGCATACCTTGTCCCAACGCTCAAAAATTTCTCCCTGTTAAATCTGCCATGGAGCTTGATGAGTTTTTCTCCCTCTTCAAAGAATAGGGAGAAGCTTTCATTTTTGGTCACCTTACTATGTTTTTTCCACTTCTTGCCTTGAGTATTCATCGTGCAATAGCATGCACAATGAGCTCTTCATCCACTTCAAAAGAAACTCCACCAATCATCACCTTTCTATTGTTCTAAGAGTAGGCAAACTGAATAGACAAACTTTCGTCATACCCATTAAGGCACTCTAAGAAAGAAACCCCTCCTTCGTTACATATATGTCAAACAATGGCATATGCATTGAATTCCTCATAGGAGTTGGGCTCAATTCTAACTATGTCTCCTCTCATTTTTAACCACAAAAGCAACCAATACTTTGTAAACTTTGCAAACCCCAACCAATACTCAAAAATATTAGAACAAATATATAAGAGTGTATAAAAAGACAGAGGATGAATAAATTGAGATGTATGTTGTAGTAATAGGAATTATTACTAGGTACCATTGCAAAAAAATGTCAAATGTGCCTTGAAAGACCAATAGTACAATTTATGAAATGGAGGCAATAAAACCCATCCCAACCATCCAAATCACACCATTATTAAAGATCAAGGATTTTTGGTTTGAAAGATTATTAATAACAAGAATCTCAACGTCAATATAGAAAGTACAAGGGTCATAATAATAATGATGAGTTGACTTGTATAATAAAGCCCAAGTTTAATTAGGCTCCACATTGTCAGGACAACTGTAGGAAGACCACATCAGTTTTAGGACCTGTAAAGTAATGCAACATTGCATCCTAGCCACCATCACAAAACTCATGGTCATATTCAACATCCATGTCATACATCAATCGATACAATATTTAAAAATAATAGATATAAATTTGAACTAGGCCACCCCTAACCACACAAAACACAAGAAGACTGATATGGGTGAGAAGGTGGTAATAAATCCAACCAAAAACATTGTGAACAATCTGTAAAGCGGAAAATCGCGATCGAACCCTAGTCGCTCTCCCCTCTTCCAACTCCAAGGAGAGAGAAGGGAGATTCACTAGGGTTGATGGTTTTCACTTAGGGGAGAGACTTTACATTCAAAAGAGGGGTTGAAACCCACAAGATCCAATCCCACACAATGCAAGATTGGATGCTAAATGTGTTTCAAGGGTTAAGAAAGCAAGGCTACCCTCTTTTGTAAAGAATGTTGATAGAAGAATTAAGCTAGGAATGCATAGAAAGTGACAAAGATTCGCTTATAAACTGAGATAGGGATATAGGATGAAGCTGCGGACCTGGAATTAGCAGTAAAATGTCGATACGGCGCTGTCCTGCAAATTTGAGCAAAAGTTGACGGGACGATGGCGCCCGGCGTGCACACGGTCCTCCGAAAAATCCGCGAAACGAAGTGGGATCTGTTCGTCTCTGCACAAGGATTCCAGATCTTCAATTTCAGCCGCGTACCTGCAACCTACACACAGAAAAGTGAAGACGATTGGGGGGTTAGGGATGAGGGGTTTGCCTTTAGGTCAAACCCCAGTTTTGGAATTAACCAAGAAATGAGAAATTGTTGTAAATGTAATGTAAAACAAGTACTAATACCTTGTTGTAAGGATGTTTGTATCCTTATGTGCGAAGGTATAGATGTTGTTGTTTGTTGTATTGTTGTATGTTGTATGTAGCATGCAGTATGTGATCTCCTCTTCAATGGTTGAATCCTTGTCTTGAATGCAACACTTAGCCTTGAATGGAGACTTAGAATGATCAATTGCTTGAAAGAATGCTTGAATGCTTGAATGCTTGAATATAGTTTCCACGCCTTTTCCATCATATCGAATGAAAGAGGAAAATGTCATTTATATACTTGCCAATTAGGGTTAATAGACTGATTTTCCCAACCTTAGGCCGACCAGGAAAGATAATTTCCAATTTGCAAACTAAAAAGACCCAAAGTCCCATAGGAGACCGGGCCCAAAATAGGGCCAGGGACCAGGGCGCTGGGCGCTCTGGTCCCACCTCCCGGGACAGTAGGGTGCAAAGGAGGTTCAGGCCAGGGTGCTTGAAAATGCAGTTTTTGGTGTCATGGACAAGTTTCGGGGTCTCCATTCAGGTTCCGTGTTGCGTCGCCATCGTGAAGACCGAAATGCAGTCGAAATTGCAAGTGTCGCAATTTTAGGACGCTACATTTAGCCCCACTTTAGCGGGAGTATGTATGCTCATACTTCCGGTAAAGTACAAGGAAACAATATTGAAAGACTTTCACCACGTCAAGGAGGCAAGACACACCAAGCCCCCAGTGGACTAAGGATCTTACGACTTCGATTGACAAAGTAAAAGGGAAGATCACGAGGGAGAACCATGACTGTCAGTAGTAAGGTTCCCTCACTATGAGTCATGCAAGAGAAATACCGAAAATTTTCAAGGCAAAGCTGAGTTCTCCAAGAAATTTTCATGTATCCTGAAGGGATAGACAGGGTGTATGCCCCCCTACGTTAAAGCGATCGCACACGCCTCAACGGGGGTGATTGTTTTAACGTAGTGATACACATAAGAAATGAGAAAGGAAAGGAGCACGTTATCGCAAGGATTTAGCCCCCAAGTGTGAGATAAACCCAAGGATAATAGACACAAAACACAAAGCATGAGGTGACTTCGCTTTCCTCGGGGTCAGTATGCTGTATGATAATTCATGTATATCATATGTATGTATGCATAATTGTTCTTTATTCCCCAATCAAGGAAGGTCACCTAGAAGAAGGGAACACATGTGTCTTTTGAGTCAACATGAGAGAGACCAAAAGAGATCTCAATGCTTTGCATCGTCTTCAAGTAGACAACACCAAGGACAACAAATAGAAGAATGAGAATAACGTATAGAAGAAGTAACACAAGAGAGGAGGAGAGAATCTGCTATGCTAATGTAACTAGTCTAGCACGTCATCTACCCCCCGATCTTGCTGATCAATGTTTCGGGAAGGTAGGGAACACGCTAGAGGAGGAACATCCAACACAGCAGATGGAGCTCTCACAAGATCCAAACAAGGGCTATGTTCATGTTCCAAGCCATGCTGTTCTTGTCTAGGGGCTAGGATAAGTGCTTTAGAAAATTCATTAGATAAATGGTTATCAATATCAACAAGTTCATATTCACTATCAGAAGCAAGAGGAGTAACATTTTCATCATGAATAACATTTTCATCTATAGCATCATCAAGATTTATAAAAATAGGGTCTTTAATTCGCACAAGATCAAGACCATCATGCATCTTATGTTTTGGAGATTTTGGAGAAAATGGAATAATGCTTGTTGAAGATGTTTTTGGAGATTGCAAAGTTTGAGAAGCAGCTGCTTGAGCTCTAAGACGACGCTTTCGTCGGCGTTCACGTGCAGAACGATTTCGTTTAGTCTTAGTAGGAAGTGAAGAAGATTGAGGAGGAGGAATGTTCTCATCCTTATCACTTGGGTGTTTAGGTTGTGGTCTCTTAGGCTGGATAATGGGAGAAGAAGAAGGTCTCTTCTCTCTATAAAAAGAAGGAGGAGGAACTGCTCCATATAAAGGAGGAATTTTTGGTTTAGGAAGGAGACCAAGTCCATCATGACGAGGAGGGATAGGTCTACTTTTAGGAAGTTTATTAGATATAGACATAGTCACATCCATGGGAACGGGTTGGGAATCTTCTTGAGGAAAGACATTAGTTTTATCTTTCAAAGGAAGAACTTCCTTCTCAAGAATGATAGGAATATCAAGTTTGGGTGTTCTAGGTTCACTTAGAGATAGGATCATATCTGTTTTCCACTTTTGATAAGATTTGAAAAGATGATCACTTCGCGGAGGAAGAGATTGGAATTGTTTAGGCCAAAAGTAATCAAGAGGAACGCTAGAAGTTCTTTCAGCTAGTTTAAAGAGACTATGATTGATAGTAACAACTTCACCATTATGGGGAAATTTCAAACACTTGTGAATAGGAGAAGCAATAGCTTTCATGGAAGACAGCCAAGGATAGCCAAGCTTCACACGAAATTGTTCGGAAGATGGAATAATAGCAAAGTTCACATCAAGGGATTTGTTATGGACCTCAATAGGCAATGTAATAGAACCAATTGCAGGAGAAGAAAATGCATCAAATAGTTTCACAATCACATCTGTTTTGTCATAAATCACTTGATTCAATTGCAAAGTAAAAAGAAATTCTTCAGTAATAACATTAACCATGCACGAAGGATCAATAAGCACTCCACGGCAAGGTGTATTCTTGACTTTTGCAACTATGTATAAAGGACCATCAAGTGCCCTAATGGTTTCACTGGAATCAAATGTGATGGAAGGTTCTTTAAGGTTTTCTTGCTGCTCTACAAAGTTAATCACATTCGGAGTCATAGACACAAGACCATCAGATGAAAGAGAGGAATCATTAGTCTCAATCGCATTAGAGGTATGAGAAGGTAATGGATCAGTGAAAATCTGAAGATTTTGATTAGGAGGAGCTACAGATGTATTGCCTTTATCATTCACTCCAGAAACAGAAATAGTATTATTATCAATCAAATCTTGAATTTTACCCTTTAAAGAAAAACATTTTTCAGTATCATGCCCAGGCTGACGATGAAATTGACAAAAAGCTTTGTTATCAAAATAAGGTGAAGTAATCTTTGTAGGATCAATTTGCCTTATAGGAGGAAGAGTAAGCACATTTTGTTCCAATAACTTATTCATAATACTATTCAATGATTCACTCAAAGGAGTATACTTTCTTTCTTTCTTGAAAAATTTAGAAATAGGAGGCACACCTGATGCTGCATTCACATTGTTGTTGATGATGTTTTCATTGAATTTGATGGAATCTCTGTTCGGTTTAAACTTCCCAAATGGTTGTTGACTGCTATCACCCTTATCACTCGGAGCCATAGGATGTGATTGTTCCATTTGACTCACAGTCAGTTGATAATTGTGAAGAGTTGCACACAACTATTGGAAAGAAGTAAACTCAGAAAACAGAAGTTTGTCTCGAATATCTTTTTGTAAATTAGAAATAAAGATTCTTTGAATATCATTGTCAGGCACTGGAAAAGAAATTTGAGCATACAAATGCTTATATCTACCAATGAAATCAGTCACTTTCTCTTTAACACCTTGTTTACAATGCATTAAATCAATCAAAGTAACTTTAGGACTTATATTGTTTTGAAATTGTTGAATGAAAGCATTTGCAAGTTGTTCGAAAGAAGTAATAGAATAAGAAGGCAACGAGCAATACCATTGTAGGGCTTTGTCTCTTAATGTTCTAGTAAACAATTTTGCAAGCAACCTTTGGTCATAGGCAAAATCAGTACAGATTGTTTGAAAAGTCTTAACATGTGTTAGAGGATCACCTTTACCATTATAAAGCTCCAAATGCGGGATTTCAACATGTTTAGGAGGGATAGCTTGAACAATGTCAAGAGAAAGTGGGCTCGCAACATCAAATGTGGGCACACTAAACTTAGATTGATTCATAGAGGCAATTTGTTGCTGTAAAGAAGAGACAGTTTGTGCAAGATTGTTAATGGTCGCTTCAGTCGAAGAGTTCATATTAGATGTGTTAGATTGAGATGGAGGTGTTATGTTATTGAAAGAAGGTAAAGAGTAAGGTGGTGGGACTCTATGATAATTAGTCATAGGAGATGATTGGACAGGAGGAACACTACAAGGAGGAATGGAATGATTGAATGAATTGCCCCCTTGCATCATGTTCATTTGTGGAGATGTAATAGGAACACTCATTGAAGGGACGAATGAAGAAATCGGATTGAATGAAGGAAGAGGGTTAATTGAAGAGGAAGGATTGCCCCCATGACTGGTGATCACAGGAGGAATGTCTTGTGTAGAAGTACCCATTATGTTTGATGTAAAGGTAGGTATGCTAGCAATAGAAGTCATCAAAGGAATAGAATGATTGACTTGAGTAGGAGGTTGTGTATAACCCAAAGTTTCAGCACAACTCTTCATAGGCATCACATTTGAATCCACAATGTGTGCAATACCACGCAAAATATCAATTCCATTCTTATCACTTTGAAGCATACGTTTTAGACCCTCAATTAAAGGAAGAGCTTGACTATCGGGGTATTCTTGAGACATCCATTGTCGAAAATCATCAAATTGGCTATCCAATTTTGAAAGTTGTTCTACAGAAACCTCATGGAGAGCTTCTTCATCATTAAGAGGACTAGAGGAATTACCCATGTCCTTGTTAAAAAGGCTATTCAAATTAGGTTCCATCTCCTCAGTAGTTAAACCTCGGAGAGACTTAATTCTACGGCTTCGTCTAACGGGAATAGTGTAAGTAGGGCTTATTGTTGTAAAACTCATGCACTAGAGAGAGAGAGAAAGTTTTGAATTTAGAGGTAGCAATTTTCAGTAAAATCAGCCAATCTTCTGGATTTAAGCTGTTAAATATAATCAGGACAATCTCCCGAAATTTCAGAAAAAATGTCAAGGACCGTGGCGCTTCGGAGTGCACACGGTCCCGGCAACTTTTTTTGAAATTTGCAGGGATGAAAGTTATGATGATTTTAGAGTTAATCTGAAAAAATTGAGTGATTTTACGATCTGTAGATAGGCCAAATTAAAGTTGCAATCTCGAAATTGAACCCTACCAAGATTGTCGAAAAATGCAAAAATTTGAATTTTGAAAAAGAGAGGGAAACTGAAATTTTGAATTTTATGATTTTAGAGGGAATACCGAAAGCAATGCAAGTTTTGAAATTCAAAAGTTGACTCAATTTCACGCAAAATTCAATTTTGAAAGCGGAAATTGAAGTTGTTGTAATTAAGCACTTAATTTCAAAAGTCACAAATTGCAAGAATTTAAATAAAGCACTGAAATTTTTAATGAATGTAAACACACTTTTCAGATTTAAGACAGTAAGAACACAATTTTGACATGAATTTCAGTTTCGACAATTTTTGAATAATTAGAAGCCTCAATCCAAGCAATCACTAGACCAACTTTGACTTTAATTTTGAAAGTGTTATGATTGATAAAATCAGCCAAAATTTTGGATTTTAGCAGGAAAATACAGTAAGATCTAGCTCCCGAAATTTCAGAAAAAAGGTCGGGGACGATGGCGCTCGGAGTGCACACGGTCCTCGCAACTTTTTTCCAAATTTTCAGGGATGAAAGATATTGTGATTTTATTGCGGAATCCAAAGTTACAGCTGATTTGGAAATGTTTTGATCAGTGAAATTGTCGGACAAAGGTTGAATCAAGAGGGTTTTAAAAATTAGGGTTTTAACACTTAACCACTTAATTTTCAAAATTAAAGCATAGATATGAATTGATAATTTGTAATAGAAGGGTAAATCTAAAACAAGCATTAACATTTAGACATTTCGCAAGTTCAATTACTAAAAAGAAAATTTAGGGTTTTTATGCAATTAACCTCTAAAATTTTGCAAAAGATCAACATGGAAATGTAATCAAGGAATCCAATTTTCAGATCTAACCATGAATAATCAGAAAGGATGTTCACGTCGGGTTCACCAAAATGTAAAGCGGAAAATCGCGATCGAACCCTAGTCGCTCTCCCCTCTTCCAACTCCAAGGAGAGAGAAGGGAGATTCACTAGGGTTGATGGTTTTCACTTAGGGGAGAGACTTTACATTCAAAAGAGGGGTTGAAACCCACAAGATCCAATCCCACACAATGCAAGATTGGATGCTAAATGTGTTTCAAGGGTTAAGAAAGCAAGGCTACCCTCTTTTGTAAAGAATGTTGATAGAAGAATTAAGCTAGGAATGCATAGAAAGTGACAAAGATTCGCTTATAAACTGAGATAGGGATATAGGATGAAGCTGCGGACCTGGAATTAGCAGTAAAATGTCGATACGGCGCTGTCTTGCAAATTTGAGCAAAAGTTGACGGGATGATGGCGCCCGGCGTGCACACGGTCCTCCGAAAAATCCGCGAAACGAAGGGGGATCTTTTCGTCTCTGCACAAGGATTCCAGATCTTCAATTTCAGCCGCGTACCTGCAACCTACACACAGAAAAGCGAAGACGATTGGGGGGTTAGGGATGAGGGGTTTGCCTTTAGGTCAAACCCCGGTTTTGGAATTAACCAAGAAATGAGAAATTGCTGTAAATGTAATGTAAAACAAGTACTAATACCTTGTTGTAAGGATGTTTGTATCCTTATGTGCGAAGGTATAGATGTTGTTGTTTGTTGTATTGTTGTATGTTGTATGTAGCATGTAGTATGTGATCTCCTCTTCAATGGTTGAATCCTTGTCTTGAATGCAACACTTAGCCTTGAATGGAGACTTAGAATGATCAATTGCTTGAAAGAATGCTTGAATGCTTGAATGCTTGAATATAGTTTCCACGCCTTTTCCATCATATCGAATGAAAGAGGAAAATGTCATTTATATACTTGTCAATTAGGGTTAATAGACTGATTTTCCCAACCTTAGGCCGACCAGGAAAGATAATTTCCAATTTGCAAACTAAAAAGACCCGAAGTCCCATAGGAGACCGGGCCCAAAATAGGGCCAGGGACCAGGGCGCTGGGCGCTCTGGTCCCACCTCCCGGGACAGCAGGGTGCAAAGGAGGTTCAGGCCAGGGTGCTTGAAAATGCAGTTTTTGGTGTCGTGGACAAGTTTCGGGGTCTCCATTCAGGTTCTGTGTTGCGTCGCCATCGTGAAGACCGAAATGCAGTCGAAATTGCAAGTGTCGCAATTTTAGGACGCTACACAATCATAATAAAAAAGGAGGGAATCTGCACTCCAAAGAAAGAAGTCTTTTGACATGATCAGGGAAGCAAGTGAAGCTTTTCCAGCACCTTAACGAACCATGATCCATCTTGAAACTATCCATAACATTAGCAACCTTGTTTCCTAATCTGTAAGTGTGTTTTAACTCAAACTGGTATAGGACCAAGAGGAGTTTTTAGATGTCATTTATGATGTCCTACAAAGCCCACCTGAGGTGGAAAACACCTTTAATCACATCAATGATTAGTTTAGAGTCCCCTTCAATGAGAAGTTACCTAATAGAAATGGAAAGAGCTATTTTAACACCCCCAAAAAGGGCCATAGCTTTTGTGAAATTATTGTTAGAGCATATTTAGCTATTAGTTTCTTTTAAAACAAGTTATGCTTTTTGGCTTAAGTTCACTTTAGAGTGCTTTGTCTAAGTTGTGTAGCTAGTTTATCTTTTATGCATCTAGTTTAGCTAGAGTTGAGCTTTATTTAGTTCCTCTTGCTTGCACTTTAGTTCTCCTAAATTTAGCTCAGTGCTTTCTTTATAAGCACTTCATTGTATAATTGTAATTCATTATGTATTATTTGCTTTTGAGTAATATGACTCATTCATTTGTGTAGCTTTTGTTTGTGGAAGGTGTTATTGTTTTTCATTTGATCTTGTCGGTGCTTGTGTTGCAAAATTTAAGATGGCATTAAAGCATGGATTTGGCTAGCCCCTTAACAAGTTTTAAGGGTTTATTTGCTCAAAAGTGTTGCAAGGTCACATATTTGCTTTTTGTAAATTTGGAGGTGAGCAAATGTTTTACCAAATTTGGAACAAAATGGGCATCACCATAGTTTTCGCAACATCAAAAAAACCTAATATTAACTATTGTTTCGTCAATATCCGACCAATTGAAATTTGGGGTCAAATTGGTTGAGGGCACATTTTTCGAGGTGAGTTCCAAGGGTAGTTGAAAAATTTGGTCAATTTGGGGCAAAATGAATGTCACCATGGTGCTCAAGAGGCTCGAGATTTTTCTAAAATCGCTTGTCAATTTATCAAAATCAAAGATTGCATAATTCTTTGCAAAAAAAATTTAGAAAGTTTCCATTTTCAAAAAGTTTTTATTTCCAACAAGTTTATGTTTTTGAAAGGTTTATATTTTTGGAAACTTTATATTTTTGGCAATTTTTTATTTTTAGGAACTTTCTATTTTTTGAAAAGTTTCTATTTTTGGAAACTTTCTATTTTGGGAAATTTTTCATTTTTGGGGTCCCTTCAAACCTTCCAAGCCCTAAAAAAATCAATCTTCAGTGTATTTCTCATAATTTCATCATACAAAGTAAAAACTGAATAAACGAGATATTGTTGGAGACCTAGTTCAGAGGGTTGTTCGATTTTGTAGGTGGTTTGATTAGATTTTGCACCAATTTTCCATACCAAGCCTCCAAAGTCAACCTCTAGTTTCATTCTTTCGAGGCCATAACTTGAGAAAATAGACTCCATTTTTTGACTTCCACATCTCATCGAAAATCTTTGAGTCCTCTATGTAGATCTGCAGTCAATTTTTCTAGAATATTCACCAGGTACTTAATGATCTTAGTTTTTGTCATTTCTAAATTTTGTGATTTATTAGCTTATACAAGTGCAAAAGGTTTGCTTTTGTTGTGGGGGGGAGGGGCTAGAATCATCATCTTTCAGATTCCTGGGTGATCCCACAATAGTGGGTTGCCTTTTCACCCACAAAGGAAAAACAAGGGTGGGAAAAAAATTGGTGAAGCGTGTTTGATTGAACAAGAGGTGTTCAATAGAAAACCATTGACTAATCATATGATTGATGTCAGGGAGGTGGGGGGGGGTCGATCAAAGGGGTTTTTTTATTAATATTTTAAGGGGTTTGATCGAACACCCCCTTTGATCAAACCCTCTTTAAAGCATTCTTTTTAACAAATAGTATATTAACCCAAGGTGAAAGTTATTTTGTCATTTTCAATTGTCTCTCTAGGCTCCACAGGGCATTAGATGAAACCCACTCTCCAATTTTCAGCTAGTGGATCTCCTCAACACCCTACACCACCCGCTATTCCAGCTTTATTATATGAGGTGCACCCAAAAACTTTTTTTTATTTAAAATTGCTCAAGTATGTTTTTTTTTTATATTTTTAAAATTTATTGGTATATTAATGTAAATAATTTTTAGCAAGTACAAACGTTTATTTTTTTATTCTTGTATTTTTAGATAAATAATTGCATATTTAAATCACATTGAACGCTTTAAAAAAACCTTATAAAAATATTTGAAAACCTCAGAATTTTTCTGGAAAAACTTAGATAACCTAAAAAAAAATAGATTACCTTAGAAAAATCTTACAAAACCTTACAATTTTCTTAGAAAACCTTAGAAATTTTTTTGTATACATTACAAAACCATAGAAAAATCTTTAAAAACCTTGAAATATTTTCATTAAAAATCTTCTCTCCCCTTCTAATTCTTTTTAGTAGATCTCTCTCTCTCTCTCTCTCTCAAGTCTTTTTATACACACACTCTCTCTCAAGATCTCTCTCCCTCTCTAGACCTTAATTATTTTTACAAGCTTTGTCTAGATATATATCTCCCTCTCTCCCCCCTCCCTCTCTCCTCCTCCCTCCCCTAAGTCAATTTAGGACCTCTCTTTAGATTAACAGATACTTGGAATTGGTGCATTAAAAATAAACTTGTTTTAACTCTCTCTCTCTCTCTCTCTCTCTCTCTCTCTCTCTCTCTCTCTCCCCGTCTTTTATATAGTTTGAGTTTGAGTTCATGTGTAAATTTAATATCCAATATTTAATGTTTAGTTTGAGCTCACATGCATGTACAATTTTAATGTTTAGTATTTATATTTTAATGTAACTTAGTATTTAAATTTAATGTTTAGTATTTGAATTTAATGTTTAATATTATTTAGTGTTTAGTATTTATTGTTTAAATTTAATGTTTAAATTTAGTGTTTAAATTTAATGTTTAGTATTCCATGATTTTTACATGTGTGTTCATGTACACATACATAATTTGTAACTTTATGACACATAGATAGATGGATGATCAGGCTCCAGATGCACCACCTGCACATCAGGATGCAATTCTTGATTATGATGCTATTTTTCATTATAGTGATAAGGATATTTGGAAATTGAGAGCCATTATAGATGACCCCCTTACTATTGATGTGTATAAGAATACATGCTAGACCATTTTGAGGTGTGTAGAGAGCCTTAGAGAGCGTCTAGGCCAGTATACATCATACTCAGACCCTTAGATTGTGGATGCCATATTTAGGGAGTTGAGGGCAAAGATCTTGGGTAATGTTTACTTGAAGGATGTTCAACGTGCAATCCCCAAGGAAATTATTAAATGAGATCTATTTATTTATTATCAAGATAGAAACAAGGTTAGATACCAGGTTAGACAATGTATAGATGCAGATGTGGCTAAGAAAATTTACCCTTGGTTCTTAACTGCACATGGTCTTTATCCTAATAATGACCAAATTCCATTATACTTTTCTCAGTAGGTGTACGCTGAGGTTCGTTTGGGATTGAAGGTCAACTACCTTGACCTTCTAAGACATTTTGGATAGGGGCAAGGCAAAGTGGCTGATCAAGAGCCATATCACAAATCTAACCAATAGGTGCTGACAGATAGACAATTGGTTGGTCACAAATTTCTTGCGATTATCCCCATCCCTCACCCCCAGAGCAAATTAGATGGTCATTGCTTCTTAGAGGGAAGCAATTGAAAACATTGGAGATAATGCATCTCCGACATCTACCATTTCTTCTGATAGGTTGGGTAGATATATGATGAGTTGACCCTGACCAAGACCATTTATAGGCGCATCATCTAGTCATGCAATGCTCGATGATCACTATTATGTTTTTGGCATCCTAATGCCACAAGACATAACAACTATCTCAGTAGGTGCATGAAAGATGTAAATATTCATGCAAGTATATTTAATTTATAATTTTTGTAACTTTCAATTTTTGAAATAGTCCTATCATGTACACATGTAATAGTTATCTCATGCTACTCAAAACTTGAGCTTAGAGCGTGTGCATAAGCAGGATTTTGTTGATGTGACACCTGCTAGTGGACAGGTGAGTTCTAGATTATGTATGTACATGCACATTCTTTATACAGAACTATTGATCTATTTGATAATATCAATTGATATTTAATGTGTTCTATTATATGCAGGGATCACTTGGACATCCATTAGACTAAGACTCTCACTCGGAGGATCACTCCATTCGTAGCCAACATGATGACCGAGCTGCCACCTAGAGCATTCCCATCTACATGTTTACCTTTTGTAATGGTGAAAATATTAGGGTTTCCACCACAAGAAGGATGAAAACAACTAATATTTAGGGCTTAGAGATAATTACATTAAAAGAGGGGTGAACCTAGTAGATCTATCAAAAATCAACAAGGATAAGGCCCGAGAATTCTCATTAGATTCACTAGGATTTGAATTGATTGCCCTCTTTTTAATTGAATTGTCGAAATGTTGAAATTAGGGTAAATGTGTTGGAATTGAAGTAAAAACAAATGAACAATGAGCTATAGTCATCAGGTCGAGCCACAAACATGGATCTAAGCAATGACAAGAGTGTTCATATCTATTCCCAAAATGATCTCCTGAAATGTCAAACCAGAATGTTGGTCTCTCTAGCCCTCTACACTTTTCACTGTCCAAAGGGGAACCTATTTGTCTATATAAATAAATTCAATTATGAAGATCGTAGCTCCATACCTATTCCTATGCACACTAGAGAAGGGAAATAGGTTGGGAATATGGGTTTGCCTAAGTCAAACCCCAATTTAGGAATTAAACTTGAATGAAATATGGCAAATACTAAAATAAATAATGAAAAGATATACCTTAGATCTGCAAATGTTGATGATGATGCTTTGCTTCTTGAATGCAATCACATATGTTGTCTGAGTTGGCATGAACATAACAAAACTCTAATCACACACACATTCTTGCATATGGATATGTAATTTTGCTCCACAATGGTTGAATGAAGAATATGAAGCCTTGAAGACTCTTGAAAATGCTTGATTGTGAATGCTTGAATGCTTTAGGTCGAAGACTTATGATGCTTGGATAACATTAGGTTGATCAAATCTCTTTATGTATGAGATCCTAGGTCAATTTACCAATTAGGCAAATCTCCAATGGTCATATAGAGCCACCCATTTCATTTCCTATTAGAGAGGTGGGTCCCATCCTCTATTTAAAAATTGGGCCCCATTGAGGGGGACCAGGGCACTAGGAACTTTGGTCCTCCTCAATTAGGGACCATAATTAAGTCTCAGAGAGGAGGACACCCCTTTAGAGAGTCATTTGGTAGGTGTACATATGGCATCAAAACTGGAGTTAAGGAATTGAGTGGACTCAGATAGGAGATGAGGGAGGATGCACTAAAGTAGGAGCACAAACATGAGGTGTAAATTGGCCTGATGACAATTTACAATGCTACACCCTTTTATGGACTTTCTTAGACATGTTTACCTTTATATAGATTTTATCAAACATGTTTCTACCTAGGTTATACACACAAACACACACACACACATGTATTTCTAGGGACTTGATTACATGTTTGATGATACATGCCTATATACATTTGATATAATTTATATATAGAGATCATAGATTAGAAGTTTATTTGATATCATGTTTATATAGATTAAATGTTTATACATGTATGTGTACAATTTAGACATGCTTATATATATGTTAGATGTAACTTATCTATACATGTTTGTAGATCATTAGATGCTTAAATATATACTTACATTTATAGATCATCATTTAAAGATAATTTGTCATATCAAGTAGATTAGATTAGATGTTTAAATATGTTAGATGTTTAATTATACAAATTAGATGTTTATATCTCTTAGGGATTAGATCCATGTTTATAGATTATATGTAAATTTATATCTATTTTTATATAGATCTTACTTTAATCTATTTAACAAATTGTCTTGAGAACAATATACAATAAATGTATCCCCTTAATTCATTCAATTCTATCCCCAAACTTTTCTGAACATATCCTAATTACATCCCCTTTTCATTTCAATTGCATCCCCAAGTTAAGATACATGTTAATATGTACAATTTAATTGAAATAGATCACATAAGAAATTGCAATGAAAATTTCATAAAACTAAACAATATTATTGAACGTAAGAAATATCACCCCCTTAAGCCATATCATGAATTTGACTTGAAATGTACCTCATTCGATTGAAACAATTAAAAACTCAATTGATTATAAATATACCATTTGAAATAAATAATAAATATCATGCATGCATAATTTACAAACTCAAGTGATTATATAAATTATATATATCATATGTGCATACATTTAAATACTTCCAATTTATGTCAATTTAAGGGGTCTTAGGTAGATAACTTGAGGTCAATTAATCAATTTAACATCAATTTAAATTCGATAACAATGTCCTAATTGTAAATATCTACTTAGTCATTTACATTTAAACATGTCATGTTTTTTTCTTTTTTTCTCGGTAAAAAGGCCCAAGCCGTATTTTATTAATAAAGAATGTTACAATCTCTGCTTAGTGAGGGCAGCGGTAGGAAAGAGCGGAGAGGAGAAAACCTTCGGCCTTGCCCGGGACCATCAGTCCAATCAATCTAATAACATTTAAATTACATATGACCTTTTATACGTTCTACATTCTGGCTTATCAAAAAGCCCTTCATATGGAGAATCTTTGATTTACATGGGATAGTGTATTTCTGTCCAACTTTCCAAGTTCCCTGTTGCCATATTTATCACCTTCTACTTATCCTACAAAACAGATTTTCAAAACCTTCTTCCGCAAAACCACTATGTTAACTATTAGTGTCAAGAGAAGAATAAAAGCCAATACTATTTCTGTATACTCACCCCTGTTGTTATTCTAGACTAGGTTTATTTCAAAATAAGTCAACATCAGAAATTGTTGGCTCTACTTTGAGAGATTACCCAATCTACAATAATTATCAGAAGTGAAAGCACTGGTCAGCAAAGGATTGATACTACCACAACCTCTCTAGCCTGCACTTTAGATTTTTACTATGATATTCAAGATTTATTTTTATTTAAGTATTGGTTTAACTATATTTTTGATATTGTCATACAGTGAGTATCTTTTCCTCCACTATGTATATTATATCAAAGAAAATAAACAGTTCACTATGTACCATGAGCTAACTGCAGATCCTATATCTCTATGTATAAGATTCATTATAATAGTAATAGCAAAAAATTATGTAACTGGAGCTTAATCTTCTTCCTTGTCATCTGCAGCTTCCATACCAAAGGCCTATGATTCGGCGAGGTTATCAGCCTAGAATGGGGTCCATCCTTCTTCTACCATATAACTCACCCATCATTCCCCTTTTGGTTCTTTAACCACTCCAAGCCATTGCTTAAGGAATGCAATGCTTGTTACAATCTCTATTTGTCTTTGGTGGCAGAGTCTCTGGTCTTTATTACTAAGAATAGGCCTTTTGAATTGTACATTAAGCACCTCCCCCTTATCAAAGGCTTCCTCCACTTTGGAATAATCTTCTAGGTAAGGTGTTTGTAGATTGTCATCCACACATTTTATTGCCATTTCCAGGTTACCCAAGTATTCTTCTTTGAAAATCAACTTGCATAATGTGACTGCTACTGCTTTTCCTTCTCCCATTGTAAGTAAAATAGTTGCAAACCCTGTTGGGATTCTATTGTTAACTCTTTTCCTATGTTTTGAAAGGCTAATCTCATCACCCAGAATCCTTTTGGTTGCATGTATAACCAAATCATCCTCTGTTCTCAAGATAACCGATCATCTCTTGTTATAAATTTCTCCTATGAAGGACATTTCACGCTTCTTAGGGCAAAGAAAAATACCAGAATCCATTTTTAGGCAGAGCTAAGTGGTGTATGCCTATGCGAGGATATACTAGTTATGGCAAACAGTAGAGTCAGTACTACAAATTGTGACCCCAGTTGTGCCAGGCTAGTCACATGAAGTTTACCTATCTGTCTTTCAATATGTTATATGTTTGCTTGCTGATAACTCTGACATATTCCCTTCCCCCAAAATGTCTTGTTGTATGACTGTGCGAGTGATGATTATCTTTTTCATGATTATTGATTCTCCTTACTCCCTTGCTTTGTCAGTGCATGATTACTTCAAACAATCAAGCAGTATCTTCATGATGATTTCTGGCTGATGTTGTTTCATCATTTTTATATACTACATTGATACATTTATATATGTCCATATACATATATATATTTATATTAGTTTCTATGCTAATACATATATATATATGTGTGTGTGTGTGTGTGTGTGTGTGGGTAAATATATCTATATTCCTGTGTAGGTATATATTTGTTCATTTCAATTTCTATCCATGTTCGAGTATGCATATATGTATATGTCTTTATGAATTTATATTTGTGTGGTTATGTATACGTATATGCACTCATATGCATATATCTACAAATATACATATATGCATATACATATATATGTGTATATGTATATTTATCTATATTCATACTTATATATTTGTATATATGTGCATATATATGCATGTAACTATATATTTTATCTTGTTGTATGTATGCAGATGAGCATGTGTGTCTCTGTCAAATCTGTGAAGGTTCCATCTCAATTCTGTCATGTCGTATCGATTTGAGATTGTTGATCACTCTATCATTTATTCTCTATTTGTTTAATATCCTAGTTTCTCTAGTTTGCTAAGGATTCAGGCCGTGTTTTGCATCTTTTGCCTCTGAGTATATATATGTCTTTATATATAGGTATTTATGTATATCTCTATGTGAGTGTGAATATGTTTCTATCTATGTATGAGTTGTATGCCATTTTTGCATATTCTTGTTTGTATTAAACCCTAAGTGCCTGCCACCATACCTTGTTTATATTCATTTGTGTCTATAGAAGGGAGTAGTCTTTGCTCTAAGGATACTATTGATAGGTATATATGTGATTGCATGCACTTATAACTATATATATATATATATATATATATAACTGTATATATAGCTATATATGCATATGTGCATCCATATATGTCTCTGCTCATACATATGCATGTGTACACATATAATTATATAAATACACCAATATACGTACATATATATCTTTATCTACGCATGTACCTAGATATACCTTCCATTCTACATGTAAATGTGTTGTGAATATACTATTTCTAGGATTCTGTCTCAATTTATGTTTGCGTATGAGTATCCAGATCTGACTGCTTATGTGTTGATGATGTAGTTCTATTTATTCCATCTGCCCCTAAATTGGATAACTTATTGGCCAATGTGTTTCCTTTCCTGTAGATGTGATTGTTCGTGTAGTCTGAGAAGCTTCCCATTAGCGATAGGGCTCTATCCAATAAGCTTCTAAGCTCCCAATTCGGCATTGTCAAGGACCTTATTGCATTAACAATAATAGCCGAGTCCCCTTCTATTTCTAATTTGGATATTTTTAATTGTTTGCATAAGTTTAAACCTTCTATTAGGCTCAATAGTTCTGCCTTATTGTTAGTGCAATGTCCTAGATATCGGGAGCTCGATCCAATACATATCCCTTCATGTGAGTGAATTATACATCCTACCCCTGCCTCCCCTGGATTGCCTCTGGATGCTCCATCAAAATTGAGTTTGCACCATCCAATCTCCAGGGGCACCCATTTGCATGCTTTTCTATCCTCGATCTTATCTCTGTTCTCTTTCCCAAAGAAAGGGGGGATTTTGATCCCCTTCCACTGCTTCTGATATAGTTATCCCACTCTGTAAATGTCTTATCATGTTGTGGATGGTCATATTCCTATTATTGGAGGTTTCTATGATGGAGGCTTCTATTTTTGCTATCAAGATTTCTGCCTTCATTTCTTTTTCTTGAAAGATTCTCTTGTTCCTCTCCTTCCAAACCTCCCAGATTACTATTGCTGGACTACATATCCATAGATTATGGAAGATGATGTTCCTTTTGATTAATGTCCAATTTCTAAGCCAATCCTTTAGGTAAGGAATGATGGCACCTGACCAGCCTAATTGTGCCATCAACCAATACCAGCATCTCTGTGTGTAGCTGCAGGTTGTGAATATGTGGTCATTTGTTTCCTCATCTTTCTTGCATAAGACACAAATTAAGGGTCCTTCAAAACCTCTAAGTTTAAATTGTTCTACAGTTAGTAATTTCCCCTGAAATGCCGCCCAAGCAAAGAAGCCAGCTTTTGGGAGGCCAAATTTGTCCCAAAAAATTGTGTTAGGGGTGTAGTCTCTAATAATGTTTGCCTCATCATATATGGTTCTAAAGCCATCTTTGCAGTTGTATTGACCATTCTTTGATTTTGACCATATAAGCTCATCTGGCCTAGGTCTGAGTGTTATTATTCTGCCCTCTAGAATTTGCAGCAATTCTTGGTCTTTATTGTCCACTAAGAATGGGGTCATGATTTTTCATGTCCATCCCATTGTCGATTTGGGTGCCAGTGTCATATAATCCTTTACATGGTTCCCCCATAAAGATTTCAATTGGTTTTTAATGTCATTTGTGTTCATTAGGCTGTCTATTGAGGGGTAGCCACCCCAGGAATCCTCCCAGAACAAGTTTGTTATGCCATCATGAATATCCCAGGATAGGTGGTTCACTATGAGTGATCGACTTTCTCTTATAAAGTTCCAGATTCTAGATCCCTTGGGTGGATTTGTTTCCCTAGATACTACCTCTCTCTGATTTTTTGACATGTATTTTCTCCTAAGGATTCTAGCCTATTTTTCTTCTGGGGATGTTTATATTCTCCATTCCAATTTTTCCCCTAAAGCCATATTTTTCCATAGTAATTTTCTTATTCCCGTGCCTCCATCACTCTTTTCTCGACATATCTTTTCCCATGATATTAGTTTCATTTTGTTTTTATCTTCTGCACCATTCCAATAGAAGTCTCTCATTATTTGAGTAAGTTTTTTATATATCCCTTTTGGAAGTGGTATACAAGATAGAAGGTAGATAGGCATTGCTGATAATATTGTTTTTATGAGGGTTAGTCTTCCTGCCCCTGTCAGCCATAAGGCTTTCCAGGATGACAACTTCTTCCTCACTTTTTCAATAAGGGGGTCCCATTGTTTATTCATTCTGATACCTTTTTCTAGAGGCATCCCTAAATATGTTAGTGGTAGATGCCCTATTTTGTATCCTAGATACGAAGTTATCATGTATTCCTCCCGTGCTTCCATTTTAAAGAAGAATATTTCTGATTTCTCTTTATTTACCATCTCTCCTGAGGCCAGCCCATAAGACTGTAATATGTTCTTAATTTCCTTAGCTTCCTTTAGCTATCCTTTTCCCAAAATTATTGTGTCATTAGCAAACTGTTGATGGGTGCATGGTTCTACTCCACCTGTGATCTGAATTCCCGATAGTCTGTTAAACCTTTGTGATGCCTCCAGACTCCTACCAAGGGCTTCGGACATAATTATAAATAAGAATGGGGATAAAGGATTCCCTTGTCTGAGTCCTCTGGAGGCTTCAAAGAAGCCTTCTGGTTTCCCGTTTAGTAAGATAGAGAACCTAGGGTTTGATATACAAAAATAAATCCAATTTATCCATTGTTTGTTAAAGCAAAAGGCCTTCATGTAGCTGCAGAGGAAGTAGTAATCTACTTTGTCATAAGCCTTTTTAATGTCTAATTTTTGCAGCATATTAGGCTTCCCTTGGTTCTGGCAGGAGTGGATGGCTTCCTGGACAATAATAATCCCATCTAAAATTGATCTATTGGGTACAAAGCCTGTTTGTTCTTCAGATATTATGGTAGGTAGTAATTTTTTCAATCTATTAGCCATGACTTTAGCTAGTAGCTTATCGATCATGTTGCATAGAGAAATGGGTCTGAACTCATCCCATTTTGAGGGGTTCTCCTTCTTTGGAATTAAGGCCAAAAAGGTGTTATTAATTTCTTTTAGGAATCTCCCTGCATTGCAGGCGGATTCCAAGGCATTAGTTACCTCGTCCCCTAAGATGTGCCAACATTTTTGGCAGAAACTAGCAGGGAAGCCATCTGAACCAGGGGCTTTGTCTTCATGAAATTGTGCCAGAGTTGTTATAACTTCTTCGTGAGTGATTTTAGAGTTAAACTTTTTATTGTTATCCTCTGTTATCGGTTTGGGTATGTTATTTGTTAAGATTCTATTGTTAGGGAGATCTGAGTGTTCCTAGTTGTTAAGGATGTTTTCAAAATACATAATTGCATCTTTTGCAATTAGATCTTGATCCATTATGATCTGATCACTGACATTGGTGATTTGGGTAATTTTATTTACTGCTCTTTTAATTTTAACACTGTTGTGAAAAAAATTGGTATTTCGATCCCCATCTTCTAACCATGTTTCTCAAGATTTATGTTTCCAGTATATCTCTTCTTTGGCCAGAATGTCTTCATATTCACATAGAAGCCTTTTCTTAGTTTCATATGTCTCAAAGTTCATCCTGTTTTGCATCACATCAGTGTTTATTGTCTCCAGTTCATTCTCAATTCTTGACTTTTCCTCAAAGATGTTTTTAAATTTCTCTTTGTCCCAATCTAATATCTTGTGCTTAATCTCTTTCAGCTTAGAGACCAGACAATACATTTTTGAACCTGCAAAGATACTATCCTTCCACCATTTTTGTATGTTGGGAAGAAAGTCTTCATGTGTAAACCATATTCTTTCGAACTTGAAGGGATACCCCGTTTGCTTTGTTTCCCCCACAAGTTCTAAGCGTATCGGGCAGTGATCAGAGACTGACCAAGGTAATACTGTAGTTTTTAGCTCTATATGGAAATCGGTTAGATCTCCTTTAAAGAAAAATCTATCGAGTGTTTTTGCGATGTTAGAAAAATATTTTCTCTTGTTATTCCATGTGTGGAAACCAGTCTTTTTTCCTGATTTTGAAGAAGTTATTGTTATTTATCTAGTTTACGAAATCTCTTTGTGATTGTTTAATGGTTGTTATACCACCGCTTTTATCAAATGAGTATAAGATAGTGTTGAAGTCACCACCTATGATGATGTGTTTTTCATATTGCATATTTAAGTAGTGTTCTATTTCCTGCCACACTAATTTCTTCTTGTTTGTTGGAATTGGGCCATAAACATTAATAATTATAAACTCAAGATTAAGACTAAGGGTTCTAACTCTGCCAGCCATCCAATTTTGCATTTTGGTTTGGCATGTGAATGCAACTGTACTTTTTCTCCATGTTATACCTAGTCCCCCTGATGCCCCTGTAGACTCTACAACTTCCATTTGCCATTGGGTGAATTTTTTGCTAAAATTATTTATATCAGTCTTGCTTAGTTTTGTTTCTTGCATCAAAACTATATCCATAGCAGATTTCAGTATACTTCTCTTAATCAATCTCTATTTATTAGGGGCTCCCAAACCCCTAACATTCCATGTAAGTATGTTTATACCTCTTCGAGGGGATGGGGATTTTTTCCTTTCCCCGACAGTGTTGTTATTTTGGTCTTCCCCTCCGCATCCCCATCCATCTTCCTTTTGTCTAAAAAAGACTTCCTACCTCTTTTGTTGCTCATGGATTTTTCACAATCAGGAGTTGGTCTCTCACTTCTCATCTAGAGGATACCTTTGTTTTGTGGATTGGTTAAGTTGTTGTCTACTATTCTATTATTGTTTGTTACCTGCATATTGATTATTTCCTTGATAATAAAATCTCTTTCCTCATTTGCATTCAACCCTTCTACAACAGGGGAATCCTCCAGAGTGGTATAGGTTGTGGTTATATCTTCTTGGGCCACCTCATTTGGGTTGCCGATTAGTAGGGGTGTATTTGGGGGGGATTGAACCTGTTCTATATTGGGGATGTTAGCATTTTCTGCCCAATTTGTTGAGGTATCGACTATTTCATCTACATATTCTTCAGCTATTTTCCCCATTAGGTTTTATATAACATTGTTCAGTTCTTCTTGAATTTGCTCTTCATTATTATAAGCCTGAGTTTCTAAGGTTTTTTCATGACTGTTACCCAAGATCGTGATAGGAGGCGGAGTTGGGGTAGTATCAATCCCTTGCTGACTAGTGTTTATAATGAAGCCACCCCTATCATCATTAAATTGTATGTCTATTTTCTCATTTGAAGCTACAATTTTATCCCATACTGTCGCTTGCGGCTTCTGTAAATTAGGGTTTGACCTCTTGCGAAAATCTAAATCTTTTGCTACTGGTCCATTATACCATACCAGTTGTAGAGTATATATGCCATCTATTGTTTCTAAGATTATAGTTTTTAGGTCTCCCTTGACTTTGTTTAATTCTATTAGCATTTCTATGTCTGAGCTATCCGACCAATTTTTTTTTACAGCTATGAATTTGCCCAGACTATCCCCAATTTCTATAAGGATTTAGCATGCACTAATTCTACAGGAACATTGTGGATTTCTATCCATTTTGATTCCATTTCAAATTCAAAACCATTAGCATCAAATTTTGGTTGCTAGTCAATGAAGTTAAAATTGGTGCCTTTGTAAAAACATAATCTTCATGTAAAAGTTTAGCCTTCATAGATTTATCATGGCATTCAATGTATATAAAGTTGTTTACTAGGGTTTTTATACTTACCTAGCCATGGAATTTTGTTTTCCACCATTCCACAATTTCGTCAAATGGCTAGTTGTTCCCTCCCCATTTTGCAAAGAGTATGTGCCCTATGCAATACTTGCTTAATTCCTTTGCTTCTCTAGGGTTCATGATTTTGATGGGCTCTGGGTCGAGATTTGTTGCTGCTAGGGCATCCTCATTTCTTACGACCTTGTATGGCGAGTTTCCCAGCTTCGAGACCAGAACTGGTTTGGTGAATTTAGGGCCATGAAATGGCAGTGCCCTTCCTTCATCCTTCACGAGTCTAACATAACCATCTGTTCTATTGGTAAGTGGGCGTATATTCTGCTGTGGCTTTTGGATGGGTTGTCCAAGGCCTGAATTATTTGTTTGAGAGCCCAGCGGTATCTTATTTTCCTTGGTGGTGCAGTTGGGGATTTGAGAGGTGATGGGAATCACCCACATTTTTGGTTGTTTTGTCGCCCTGGCTACCCTCTTCTCTGCCCTATCTGCTCTCTTTCCCACTACCACATGCCACGAATGGTTATGTGCAAAGACTTCCCTATCATATGGATGTTTGCTATCCATATCCCAGTTCCCGCCCTGGTATGGACGATGTTTGTCGGGATATCGATATGCAGTGTCTACGATCGCCCTAGCAACCCATCGCCTTTTTGCCCTAATGGTTTGCTTGCTCTTCATAGTTTCCCAAGGTTGTTCTTGCTGAGGGGAAACCCTACCAGATGTTGAGGCAACCCCAACGCATCTTCTCCCCCCATCGCCTACTCGGTCATTTGCATGTTTGCCATACTGCAGAGCCATTTTCGCATTCTAGAAGGAAGCTCGTTATTATTATTCATTTAAACATGTCATGTTAAACACATTAATCTAGATACAATATTAATTGAAATAGGTCACACATAAGAAATATCACCCATTTAAGCCATATCATGGATTTGACTTGAAATATAGGTCTCATTATCTCAAAACAATTATGAACTCAAGTGATTATCAATATATCATATATCAATATCATACACATCCTTATTGTACACCCCCTGAAGACATTTTAAAATGTTTGAATCATTTTAAACATATTAAGATACTATAATTGGAATAGATCACATAATAAATTGGAATGTTCAAATGTTATATTTAACTAAACAATATAACATAAGAAATATAAGATCCCCTTTTAAGCCATATCACATGAAAATTTCAAACACTACATAATTTATAAGTTCAAACACTAAGTTCTAGATATAAATTCAATTCATGAGTTCAAACACTAGTACTATGAGAACTAAATACTTATACCACATCAAGTGGTTTAGCTCGATCTTCAATAACATTTAACATTTTCTCGTTATTTTCACTATCTAGTCTCCACTTTTGACGTCCACATGAACGTGGAACTCAATGAAGAATTAGGCCTACATTAATTACTAGGTGGCTAAATTGATATACCTTGTTATCAATTTGATATTCAATAAAATAAATCCCATGTTGAATAATTTTGACTTGTTTGAAATATGCCACTTGCACTACAACTGAGCCTACATGGGAAACAACAAATTCTAAGGTGAGAATTTGTAAAATTATATAAATTTAAAATTGTGGCATCATAAATTATACACCCTTAATTAGGGTTGTCCAATTCCACGCTTAGTTTAGCACACACCTTAGTGTGTTTCATTGCATTTTGCATTTTCAAGGTTTCTTTAGGCATTTAATTATTAATTTAATTAAACCTAAAGTCCTGTCTTATCAATTCACATATTACAAAATTGGGCCCTTAACCCTAAGCGTGCCGCTTTTAATTCTATTTTAATTAATCCTAATAAAGTCCTAATTCTCATCTTCAGGACACATTTTCGTAAATCTAAACACCTTGGATTGACCCACAAATTTGGATTCGACTCTATAATCACAATATCTTGCATCCCTAGAAATTTGGAAAAAAGTTGACTGGATCGGTATGACCACCATACTAGTCCCGAATTTTTCGCCCTGAATTTTAGGAGCTTAATTTGGTGGTATAAGAATGTTCAAATCCTACTTTGTGTGAAATTTCATGAATTATAAGTTACCCTATCATCAAGATTAAAGTTAGAGTTTCATATATATAACCTTTTCTTTCCTCATTTGAAGGGTCCATTCTCTATCAATTGAAGGAGACCCCTTATGAAGTGAAAGTGCGGGTTTTATACGGAGTCTACAATCAAAAAATTCATCATTCATCTCAACCTTTCTCATCATACATGGAAGCTTAGGAAATATTGAAGAATAATAAGGATATTAATGATTGTTGATTGGCTTGTACCTCTCCCTTAGGGTTTGGTATGGTTTCATGATTATTTCATATCTCTTTGTGAGTTTTTAGATCTACACATCATTCATTTTCAGATTTGCATTATTGATTTAGATCTATATTTCATTTTTTATTTGAAGCATTAGCATTATGTTCATTTAGGGTTTTTACTTCCAACATAGGGTAGAAATTTAGTTTGCATCTTAGCTCATCATTATCTTACACACATGAGATTCTAGAGCGCACACACTTTCCAATACTTTATTGGCTATTTGTGGAGGGAGAAATCACCAAAACAAGGGGTTTGACTAAGGAAAAACCCTATATAGCCATAAACACACCACTTTTTAGATTGTAGGCGCAGGTACAAGTTTCCATCAGAGCAGACAATTTCTAGGAGATCTCAATAATTTTTCACAGACCCATTTCCAGAATTTGGTCTTGGATCTCAAGGATCGGAGTGCCCAATGCCCTTGCCCTAGGACTAGAGCAGCCAACACCCTGTTCCTCCTCATTCAGTTGCAGGTTTTGGCAGTTCGGGTCTAGAGCATTTCAGTTTTGCAGATTAATACAGTCACTAGGGTCAGAGCGCCCAAAACCTGGTCCTATCGATTCAGACTTAGGTTTTAGTATCAAGTGCACATCAGAATTCCTTCTTCATATTTGTACTTGGTGTTTTAGTTTCATATTTATATTAGGCTATTAGTTTTATTGTTCTAGTTGATTTCGTTCATCTTATTAGCATAGCTTTGCATTCTCCTACATTGAGCACATTCCCTTTCATATCAGTGAAGGAATAGAAACCCTAAAAGTATTCCTTGACTCTCTTCCACAAGTAGTCATAGTGAATCACTTATTTAGGCTCTTTCATATTCCAATGTATGGATGAAAGTGGGATTAGGTCCTAAACTACCTGATCCCATTTTTCACCATCACAAAAATATGCATAGATTCAATTAATTTACACACAAATCAATGAACCTATGGGAAACGACATTATATCACTCATTTTTGCTTTTGTTAACTCATTCCTCTCTTCTATGCAATGCAATAAATAATAACTAACACCTTATATATTTCCAGCCTCTTTAGTGACTACAAAATATCTCCTGCACAACAAATTTACATGAAAAATTAAAACTTTTAAATATAATGTACTTGTAAAAAATTTGTAACATTTTAAGATATATAAAGTTATACATGTGTGAACATACCTTTTTTAATCAGTCCTAAAATATAGTTATAATCACTAGAAATCAAAGGAATGTCTTCAAAGCTTTCGTCCTCATCTTCATCGTATGAGTTGATAACAACTAGTGGCACCAAATTCCATTCACTAACATATCCAAGCTCTTGGTTGATGCATTTATCATAGTTTTCCAAAATGCAGTCACAACAAAAACATGAGTAATCCTTAGAGTACAATGTCCATGGGTGATTATTTGTACTCATGACATAATGTAAATATCTTATCTTCTCTACCCTCTTGTATCCATGCATTGTTCTTCTATCCACACCTTCAAAATATACATACATTAAATAAATGTTAAACATATTGAATTTAATACTAAACTTAATATTTTAAATATTTTGATTTAACCAAAATAAACTTTCAAAGGATCAAACACGTGATATCTCCCAAAACACTATATATGGAGTGGGCCTGTGTGTTCTTGATGATGAGCCATGTTCATTTGGTTGCACCTGAAGTATTTATTACACCATTCAAAAACATCATGTGCATCATCTATACGATCTCTTGTATAATTCATTTCATGCTTTCTTAGAGCATGTTTGATACAAGCTCCTACACCATCATGTTCACCCTTTACATGACCACTATCAAAGAAACTCCAAACATGTGGTATTTTTTCATTTCGATGATATCTACATAGTGCATAAAATGGCCTTGATGTTTTGAATTGTGATGCACATCTATCAGACCAAACAAAATGCTTATCAATTTTTATGCCTCTGTTTGCCAAATATTCAAAAAAATTCTTAAAGCAATGTTCTACAAAATGTGTGTCATGCTCTGTATCATCACTAAGTTATAGAAGTGGTATTCTTTCTTAACAAATTGTTCTTCAAATGTATTGTCAATACCATCCAAATCTAATTGTACAAGTCGATAACACACATGCACCATAATAGTGATCTTCTTTGAAAAGTAAGACTCTGATTGAATCTCTTTTTGATGTACAAAAGAGCAATTTTCTATGCAGTTGACTATTGATAAAATAGTTCCAGGTGGGAAAGTGTCTCTTAATGTCTGAAACTGTTCTTCTTTCCACTTCACAAAAAAACCATGGCATATGTATCATTGCATCAATTTACCTTTTTTTTTTCATAAATGTTCTAATAGGTATCTCCTCTTCTACATAAACTAACCTTATGGATTCTTTACCAAATTTTGCTTCAAACTTTTTGTACTTGTAACTCTTACAATTTACCATCTTCGTCAAGTCAGCATAGTCATTTTTTAAAGGCACTTTAGCCAACTCTCCACATGTTTCACAAACTCCTTTTATGCAATCTATTTGACCGATTGCATTATCATCTGATTTATCACATAAGATAGATGCTATGGATTGATTTGTTCACTTAGGAGGATCATTTTGATAACCATCACTTTCTTTTCAAATATTTTGAAACACCTAATAGTAGTTATAAAATTCAATATGATAACAACAATAACAAGTTTCAAAGACTTCCTTTACCTTCAAACAATATGGCCTTAACATTTCAAACATTGTTATTCCAATCTTTATATGAGGGGTTGAATTAGTAAACATCACATACAATTCATGTTTGGTTATGTCTAACCAATGTTTTACATGAAGATCATAACGATCAGGCCCAATCCTATGTTTGATAACATCTCTAGTATTTGATGAAGGAGAAGTATCATCATTCCAAAAACTTGAGACCAAGTTCCTAATAACATCTTCAATTCTATTAGAACAAGGAGCTCTACACATAATTTCCCTATTCCCTTCCAAGGTAGTATCACCCAAATCATTTCTCCTTATCACATATTTTGATATTGTCTTTCTACTGAAACCAAACTCAGTTGAAATTGAAGAGATTTATCTTTTTTGGGGCATTTTTCATTTAATATAGATGTCAGCATTACTCTTCTTGAAATGGTCTTATCTGTTGATCGAAATTATTTCCCAATAGAACCCAAACATTTCTTAACATTTTCAATAGTACATTTTTTTAGCTAAGAACATTTCCTCTTTTTATTTGTTGTATCTATACCCAACAAATTTAATGCATTTCTCTAACTCATTATGAACAAGTACAATTGATAGCAATTGGGCTTCAAGATTTTCAAAATGATAAATTATTTCCTTTGCACTTTTATTCATTGACCTTCTTTTAGTACGTCTAGGTTAATTTGATCAAATTTTTACAATCCATAACTAAATTGCTGAGATATTTCTAAATTTGATTGTGTGTATCTTTTTTGCATCAACGTTTCAGATCACACTCTGTG